>NC_050524.1:22755336-22783829 GCF_002922805.2 Oryzias melastigma | reverse complement strand
TAAAGCAAATATTGTTCAGAAGTACCAAACTTCAATTCTCAGGTTTCTGCATGCTGCAGGTTTTGGGGTTTTCCGGGCCAGTGGAGGGTCGTAGAGAGAAGTGACCGCATCAGGTGAGTCTTGTGGGTTATAGACACTAGTTCACGGTCTTGAAACCTTTCTGTGTCTGGGAAATGATACTGACCACAGTCCTGCCGTGAAGCTGCTGGTAATGAGCCGCTGCAGCTCGATGCGTTCGGGAGCAACCATGGTGCGTTCAGTGGGGACGTAGAAGTTCTCATACAGGCCCCTTCGTCACTCTACATTGCCACAAAACTCCTTTACTTGGCCAGACAGAACTGCTGGAAGGCTGAAAGCGCCGGTCAAATCCTTTTCCTTGTTGTGACAAGTTCGCTAGCTTCGGGGTTGTTTGATCTTTTTTGACTATGTCTAATTTTTTCGGAAAGGTCCATCTTAAGAATGGCTTATTCAATAAATCTGAAACTAAATCGACTTCTCTGCTTTTTTCTTCTGTTAACTGCAAAACAGCGAGTAATTGGAACAAAAATCCAGCTACTGCCATAGGCCTGAAGTACAGAAGAAGTTAGCTTTTGGTAGCGTGAGCTTTGAACATCCAATCAGAGGCAATTAAGTCATCTTCCGCAATCATGGAGCTACAGAGACTCAAAATCAAATTCTGATTGGTTGAATATTTATGTTTTAATGGAAAGTCGCCACAAAAACAGTAGTGAGGGCAGAAGCACTGACTATATGAGCGTAAGGCAGACTTTCATGAACCTAGCAACAAGTGAGGGCTAAAATCTGATTGGTGAGAAGCGCTCATGTGAAAAAAACAGTCTGTGGCGTGGCCGGGGCGTAGGGCTGTGAGAGCTAACAGAACAGTTGGAATGATCTAAAATATATTTTGGAAAACTTTACATATTTAGTAAAACATTTCCTTTAGATTCCTCTCTACAGATAATTTTAGGCCTTTCCTGAAGCCTTTGCAGGCCCTAACGGTACACCACTGGTGGTAAGTGTATCTTGAAGTATTCGTAAGATTCATTTAAGTTAGTAGTATGGTGTTCTTATTATGCCACACATTAGTAAGGTGCACATGCTGGCTCCTTACTGACTGTGTGATAATGTCGTAAGTGCCCATGGAGCACCTGTTGGATGTCCACACAAACTACAATCTGATTGTCCAATTTTCCATTTTCTAACTGTCAGGCTGCACAAAAGAGGCATGCACTTATCATGTGAACAGTGCGCAGGATTTGGGGTTTATTAAAATAAGTAAAAATGTCTACAGCACTCCTGTGTTTCACCTACTTCCCCCTTTCTTATCCTTTTGTGCTGAATATGTTTTTACTTTGACCTATTGCTTAACATGTCCACAGAAAAAATGTGAACAATTCCACTCTACTGGTTCACCAAGTGGTCTATTCTCTTGATGTTTTGTGTGGATCAACAGCACAGTCCATGTAGGTTTGTCCATTTTTTGTCACCACTAAGGGCAGTTGTGACTAAGGCTTTTCAAAGACCCACTCCAATGAAAATTATGTCTTGGATGTTTTTTAACATGTTGGAAGACATATATAAAATAATTAAAGATTACAACTGCATCACATATACAAATTGCTGCCCTATCTCCAAAGGTTTAGTTTATAACTATTATACGTCCACATGGAGGAAAAGCCAAGATATGTTTAATAACATGAAACTAAAAAGAGACGCCAGAGTGGGCCCTGTGTCCTGGAAGAATGCGTGTCACAAATCCAGGAGCATCGACGTCATTAGGACAGGAGCCCAGAACATTCCACCTGGATGCACCTCCATCTCATTTCTAAACTTCTCACTTGATTTGTCAAAACAAATTAAAAACAAAAAAAGCAAAAAATGTTTCCTGTTTGTGATGGAAGCAAAAATGTTGGTATGAGTATGTCGCTGCCTGTAAAACTGAACATTTATAGATATTACTTGATCATATCATCACTTTGAATCAACACAGTGTAACAGTGCTTTGAAGAAATGTGACTTTACATTTTGAGAATTTTGCTACAAATCCTCATCTAACAGTTTGCACCTTAACCTGGAGAATAAGTTTGATTCCCGGGACCTTCATCCCACACGGCAGGACATTTTTCAGCAGCCGGTTGCCCCATGCTCCACTTTTATTGCTAGTTTTTGCTGATGCGACCTTGCATGGTTAAAGTGTCTGAACGATTATGCGCCTAGCGGAAGTGTTTAAGTGGCAGAACGGATTGATTGACACGAATAATTAACTCGGCATGTAAACACATCTTCCTTCAGATGAAAGAACAAGCTGCAGCCTGTGAGAACTTTCCAGTAATCGAGTCGGCACATGCCAATATCATGACGGCGCTTTAAATCGAGGAATGCCACGTTGCACTTGGATGCCCCGTAACATCTATGGAGTTCAATCAGGATCAGCTTGAGATGTAGGAAAAACCAGATTGTACATGAAAAAATGAAGATTTTAAATAGTTTAAACTCAAAAGTACACACTGTAAACTTCAAAGGAATTTTGAGCATTTTAAAAAGTAGTACATTTGTCGAAATAAAGAAAATTGTGTTATCTCTCCTGTTGTGGTAAAAACTCTACCAAAGTTTGGTCCAGCAGAGGAGGGATAACTCACATAAAACAGACATTCTGGAGTGCTAATGACATCACCATAATCTTTTTCGCCCAACGTCAATCCCCAGTAGCCAATGGGCTCAAAGCCCCGCCCCCATGTAAAATTAGGGTTAACCCCAAAGCCAAAAATTTTGAACTGAAAGTGTAAATTTAAGACTAAAAGCAAAGACAAAAAATGAAAAAAAGAAAAAAAAAATACAAAACATTTTTTTTTATTTGGCAACATCTTCAACTTATATTTTTTTTTTCAAATTTACAATTATTTTTTTCACATTTTCAATATTTCTTTCAAATTCTCAACAAAAATGTTTTTTTAAATTACGATCCAATTTTTTTCAAAGTAACAGTCTGATTTTATTCATATTTATCCTTGAATGTCAGAGATGTTACAGACTCCACCTAATAGCACACGCTTTGACAAATCATAACTTTTCTCCTGCTCATGTTACTAATGAGAATCAGCTGATTCTGTAACATCAGCGTGTCGTAATAATTAGCAAAAACAGAGCAAAGCCACTTTTCTCTGAGACAAAATCAGTAGATTTACATTGATTGTGTAACACGTCTCAGTCATAAAGTGTTGCATATCAGCGCAATGCTACTGTTCTCCACTCAAGCGTCCACAGTAACCGCCTTACACAAGGCCTCCGCTGTACCAAAGTAGCAGTAAAAAATGTCAAACCTGGACTTTAAACAAACGTTCAAAATTGATCAGCAAAATAAAAAGTTTGAATAAATGAAAAATCTTGACAAGTATTTACAAACCGCACCACATCCATGTTTGGACAGAAAGGACTCGATGTGGATCAAATTAAGCTGACTCAGACCAGATCAAATGATCTTACCAGTCTGATAACACCCTTTAATTGGGTACATATTTGAAGAGTTGAGGTTGGTGGAAAAATGTCAACACTGGAGCTTAAACTCTGGTGTTAAAGGGTTAAGTTGATTCTGATTTGACCCCATAAACATCTTCTGTGGTGGTTTTATAAATTTGTTCCATTTGATAATGGATGTGAATCTGACAAAAATGTTCATGATCGAGGAAAACATTTGAGATGCTTAATATTTTTACTAAGACAAACTTGGTATTTATTCAACAGAAAAAACAACTGAACCACAAAGCAAAATTTTCCAAATTGACCAATAAATTGTGAAATTACTGACTTTTTCTAACATGTTTTCACATTAAAACAGATGTTTACATGCATGAGGCCAAAAGTCCTAATTTCACTAATTTAAAACTAATCTAGAAAGTGCTCCATCTGTTTATAACCGGCCAATAGAAAGGACATTAAAGAGAAAAAAAATAAACCTCAGGATATTCCCAGTAAATCCTGTTGTTGTCGTCTGCACAGTGTTGCCTGGTGCAACCGTGCAGCTCTGGGTAAAAGTATCGCATGACACAGTGTGCGTCCAGAGCCTCAGATCAAGGTGTGTATCTGCGAGTATTTGTGTTGAAATTACTTCACCCTATTGTTGCGCACATAACTAATTTCCTTAAACAAAACAAGCAGTAAAAGAACAGCAGGAAAGCAATGATGACACGCCCAACCTCAGAGGGAAAAAAAAGCCACAAAGTAGAATGCTATCTCTCACACACACACTCCAGAATAAGCCGCTCTGTTTATATTGATAACCTGTTTCAACAGTTCAACACATTTGTCAAGCTGGCCGTATAAGGGACAGAAAAAACTCAGATTGCAAGCAAAGGGTGTGGGCAGAAGTCCCAAGAAGCCCTGCGATGGCGCCGATACCTGCAGCACATGCCCTCCGCTCCCCCGTCCTCACACTGCAGACGATCGAATTATCTGAAAACTAAAGTGTTTTGTGAGCAAACATTAAAATGACTCACTCTTTCAAGCACCTCTGAGTGTACTTATGGAATGTCAAGGTATACGTGTGGGAGTTATTTCCTTCAATAGTTGCCACGGCGCCTTAAAAAAAAAAAGAAATCAAGCTCCTTCAGCATGAACTCCACCAGCGTAGCAGTAATACATTGTGTGATGACCTGTAGAAAGGTGACGCACCAAAAATAATAAAGCTTTCAGCCTCCTATTCACCAGAAATCATCCAACAACATTTGGCTTTGAGGCTAGCTGGTGGTTGCTATGCGAGTTAGTGCGTTGGCAACCTGAAAGGTTTATGAGCCAGTTTCCATACCAACATGCACTGCTGTTTCCTGACTGGCTATAAAGGCAATTGACCAAAAAGAAAAAAAAAAAAAGGAGGAAAAGGGAATAAACGAAATGTTACTACCCTATAGAAACGTCTGTTTAGGTGAATCGTTTGTCAAAAGATGTTTGTCAGATTTAGACACCACTCCACCCTCCACTCCCACATACTGCCTTTGTTAATGCGTGAACAGGACACGTCACTATGTCATCGTCATCTCAGTTTATTTGTGTAGTCTGCAATCTACGCTAATCTGATGCAGACATTCATGCAAGCAGCCTCACAGCAGAAGCATGTTGAGAGCCTCTCCAAGTTTGCCTCAAAGCGAGGCGGTTCATTATTGATGGAGCTGATGTTATTCATTTGTATCCATTCTTCTCATCTTCCTTTTCTTTGACAACTTTAATTCCCCGCCTTTTTTCTGTACACGCTTTATGAAAAATGGAGTTGCCAACTTAAATATTCAGAGGGAATATTTTAGAAAAGGGAAATGACAGGGCTTTGTGTTGCCACAAGGCTTTCAGTAGGTTGAGAAAAGTGGATTAAAGATAAAACTGTCGGGGAGATGAGACTTGCCAAAAGTGTAGGAGACAGTCTTCCGAGCCTCAAACAATAGACTGAACACATTTTTTCTTGGGCCTAAAGTTGTGGCTACAGCTGCGATTACAGGTTAATGCAGCGGGCCAAAAATGGAATAACCAGTAAGGGAAACGCACAAAATGAAGTCATAGACTCCTTGGCAAGTCCGTAGATCCAAAAGGGAAATACACACATTTTCACTATGTTCCTTGAGGTGTCTGTACGAGCTTCAAGGGAACTAGAAGACACAACTGCACTCATCCACTGGGCGTAAGTTCAGGAATGTGCTGAATGAGCATTTTTGAACGTGCTTTCAACATATGGTGTTCACACCAGACAGCTTCTACCCAATACTAGTGCATGTACCTGCTGTTGGAAGAAGCTTAGTGGGAAATGTCAAAGCAGTTCGGGTGCCTGTGACTAAAGCTTTATAGGGTCAGCCCTCTTTATAAGAAGGTCACTCAAGTGATTGAGAAGTGATCAAAGACTCCACCACTGTAATTGTTTCTTACAGTGATTCTGTTGAGAGTCATCATCCCACACGGATAATGAACAGAGGGTTTAGATGGATTTACAGGAAAGAAAAAAATACATTTTCAGTTTTGATTTTTCGCTGTCTTCTTTCTAAAAAAAATCTTTTATTAAAGGCTCCTGATCAAATTGACAACTTTTTTTGCACAACTGTCGAGATCCACGTACCCTGAGATACATATTTCAATTTACTCAGCTTTCAGGCATTCATTTATTCACAGCTCTCTGCCACATCTCTGCAAATGGGCTGAGGTTTGCACTTTGCCCTTTTGCGACACGCCAGTTCTTCTCTTTTTTAGTCGTTCTGCTGCAGTGTCACTGCCTGGCCCTCTTGTCCCGTTTCATGACCCAGTTATGACAAACCTTTCGCTGCTGAGAGATGGCTTTGTATTTTATTCTATAATACCGCAGTCTCCAGGAGGCGCTTTGGGTCAGTTCAATCACAGCGAGATATTCCTGTCCTGCGTCTGTGAAGCAGCCCAAATCATCACCCTTCCATCACTGTGCCTGGCTTTTATAAGTGTGTTGGGTTTCAGCTTCATGAAATAGCTTTTTCTATGCCGTGTTGTATTGGTGTATGCCAATATTGTTTTTAGAGAGAAGGTCTCTCCAGGTAATTCTTTTAATGAAGTCTCGTTTTTTGAAATATTACATTTGTGCCTTAATTTGCTTAAACATCCATACTGAGGTAAAAGAAAAGTGTTTGGAATTATTTATATTTTCACATTTGTGATGGTTTCCAAGTCCTTTTTCTTATACTAAATGGTAAATGTCGCTTTCCTCGAAGGCCTTAAGCGCTTTTACAGTCACGGTCCCATGCATACACACATTCACACTCCGCTGCAGAACACCGGCGCCGACCTATAACCACCAGAGGCCATGTAGGGTTCAGCGTCTTGCCCAAGGACACTTTGACACATGAGTGGGCAAGGTAGCAACCTTCCAAACCTGCGATCTTCTGATCAGAGGTCGACCGTTCTACCTCTGCACCACCCCTTACTCATCTCCAAAAGTATGGACCACCACACCTGCTTAAACAGGGTTATAGTGTTAGCACACATGCTACTGCTTACTGTAACAGTCCAAACCTGTTTTTGATCTCATTGCTTTATGAAAATCAAGCCAAGTGTGATGGTCTTTTTTGTAATTTCAATACAAACACATCACATTCTTACAGAACGTTTTTATTATCATACTCAGAACATGAAATTCTGGCAACAATACTGTGCCATGCGTGATGTTTAAGTCTATGAACAACCAAAAAGTTCCATGAATGTTGGTTCTGAAGGAGACACTAGCATCATCTGTGCATTTCTCTCATTAATTCATGGGAATTATCTCACTTGTTAGAAAGGCTAAGGGTTTTGGACTGAAACTTCCCTAAAGGACTTATCTTTCAAGTTTCTGACCTTATGGTATGAAACAGACATCAACAAATATATTTACCCTTTAACACCTGCAGCTTTTGTTCCACTCTTGACCTTTGAATTAAATTAACTCTCCAGCCATTTACACAATCAACGTAATTTCAATGGATTCTGAAGCTGAGAAACGTAGCTTTGTGCTGATATGCAACACATTTCATTAGTGAAGTCTTCACAAAATTAACATAAACCCTTTCATTCTGACATGCAGAAATGTGACTTTGCACCTAAATAAAACACTCTACGTCAGTAATTTTGTTGGAATTGTGTTGAAGTCGAAGAGTTGACATAGTTTAAGGAGAGTGTAACTGCTCAGGCGTTGAAGGGTTTTTCCACTACAATGAGCACTTTAAAACCTTTTTTTAAATGTCATTCCACCTAGAATAAATTGATTAATTCAGGTTGTCCCTATTGATGTTTTTGAGAGGTACAAATGGTCTGTCAAAACCTTAGTCCATTTTTTTTTTTTTATAGTTACAAACAAGGTTGGGTGTTATTGAAAATACACTAACGGGACTAACGTCTAGCAGTAATGGAATGCTTTTTTTATGGTTGTAACAAGGTTGGGAGTTAACACAGTCATAGTAATGTTTGTTTTAGTAGCATCAGTCTGTTTTTTTAACATGCTACTAATGACTAACACTTCTAACGTAACTAACATGTGAACAAGTTCTAAAATTATTGTGAAGACATTTAAGAAAGTCTGATGGACTTATCTCTGACTGTTTTATCTCACCTAATGCAGCTTATAGTTTGGTTTATATATTAGACATAAATTCAAAATCTGGTGCTCCCTATAATGTAATCAAAAAAGCACATTACTTTACTGTTGTGGTTGTTTCCATCACAGTATTGTGATTTTGATCAAGTATAGTTTTTAAATATAATGAATGTTATGTATGAAATGTTAGTATATTGATATATATATATATTTTTTAAAGTCATGTGACCATTTAAACACATTTAAACTCTGCTAGTGTTCGCCTGAGAAACACTTCCAACAGTAACTTTCCTTCCTGGTCAGAGTTTGTCTTTTTCCCGGTTCATCTTACTCTTGTCAGTGTATAATGCATGTCTATGTGCTCTACTCAATGTTTGCATCATCAATTATTTGTAGTTTACCTGAAGGCTGTTTCTTCTCCTCTATCAACTTCCAGATCCATGTCTTTATGGGATGATGGGTAATTTATAAGAGAAATATTCAGTTAGTCAGATAGATGTGCCTCAGCATTCATTTCTCTCACTACTGTAAAGTTACCATGTGCAGCCTGACCATAGCGCACTTGTTAACAGTTAATCAGCATTAAAACTCTAGACGTACTCCTAATTGCAGAGAGCTACTTAAGAGAATTGTTTCTTTCAGTTAGGCAATCCCTGTCAACATCTTTAAAGGTTAAAATGTAATTATGTTTTTACAACACATTAATAATTGTTGGTAGAATGTTTACAAGACGGACTGTGCAATTTGTTTCCAAGAGGGAAATGGTGAAATCTAATTAAAGAGTAGCTAAAGAATGCTGAACAATGACCTATGTGCCACTGCAACTCTTTTTTGGTTGCAACAAAAGACTGAAGTGTGAGCTATTATTGCATGTGAGGACTGTAGCATCAGCACACCACAACTGTGTACAGCTGACACACTTGAACTACTGTTGTTTTCCTCTCCCCCAAACAATGGATGTCCCTCCTGAGAAAAACACAACACATGGCAGGAACAGAGGTGAAGTCCAGAAAAATAAAAATGATCATTACAGTTGGATTTGCAGTTTTCTGCTGAGACTCCAATCTTTCCCAACGGCTGCATAGCCTCGTGTTCATACTTTCTCTTGGATCTGAGAATCTTCAGCTTCATGCAAACACAGTCATAGATCTAAGATCTACCCTCACTCTGGCCTGTTCACACACTCATCAAATATACCAGCTGCTTTGTGAACTAAAACACAACAAAGAGAGGTCAAAACCGAGGAAAAGTACAGGTACAGCAAATCTACTAGATGAATTGCATTTCCTGATGGGACTGTCACAATTAGTCACAACTAATCAACTATTGAAATAGCCGACGACTAATTTAATAGTCGATTAGTCGTTTGTTTTTTTTTTCCCTCAAAACTACTGTGTGCTTTCTAATATTGTGTCTGCCATTGTCTTTGACACACATGCACAGTAGTGCTAATCCGGGTCAGTAGTGATGTCACAGGGAGTTATAGGGAAACTCCACTACCATAACAGAACGCTAACTGAGCTTCAAAGTGTGGGAAACATAAAATAAAATTGTCCAGTGCAATATCTGCAAGGCAGAACTTGTTCCATGGCAGCACAACGGAGATGCATGAGCATCTGAAGAGGAAGCAGGTTGTAACAGTATCTTCGCTAAGCTAACATTAGCGCAAACAGAGAGCAAACTTATTAGCTAAATGTTTTCTGTGCAACTTCTACCCCATCAGAGATGAATTTCTCTCCTGAGGGAAACATCTGCTCTCAAAAGAGATCAAGTCTTTCTACAAGACATGTAGAAATGCTCACTTTCCAGGCTACGAGCAAAAACACCGTACAGTTTGGAATTATATAGATTCAAAGTAAAGTTGAATACAGTTGTGAGCGCTCAGCACCACAAAATACACTTTTGTGATGTTTGAGTCAATAATTTAATCTTTTGTGAAAAATAGTTCCTTTATTTCAAATACTAACCTGGTTTGACTTAAGTCTTGTTTTAATGCCAGAAACAAATGAAGGAAAGAAGCTGCATGATTCATTAAAGGTTTAATAAACTATCGTCCTAATTGTCTTGTTTTTTAGTTTCAATATAGTTTAAACACTTCAAGTTTAAAGCTAATGAAGGTCAAGATGTGTGCTTAACATTCAGGTCATGAATGGCCCCATTTATCTACTAATCGAAAAATAATTGGTGATTAGTCGACTATTAAAATAATTGTTTGGGGCAGCCCTATTTTACGATGCTAAAACTTGCTGCTTCTTTTGCTCCAAAATACCTGCAGAAGCTAACAATAACCCCAGTGCCAAGGTTCCCAAGATTTTTGACACAAGATCAACAAAAAAACTAAATTTAAGGCTGAACTTCCACAATCAAGTGTTACTGACTCTTTTGCTCTTTAAATATTAATTTGGTGTAGTTTCTATTGCAGCTGCATAAAGGAAACATGATGCATTAGCTGCTCCATAGAAAAAACCATTTCGGACTATAGAGAAACTGGAGGCTGAACTTTACTTTTTCTTTTAGGCGGATGTTTTTTATCTGGCCTCCCCAGACCTTGATGGTGAGTTGAATCAATATTTCTAGCTTGGTATACAAAACATCATCCCACAGGTGGTTTTTGGCCCTGAGGATTGAGGAAACACTGACTTAACCATGAAATAACAGAAAATACTTTTTGAATTAGATAAATCTCATCGGAACACATTGAAAAATAATACAAATTGAGTCAGGTGCTTTGGTACAAATTGTAAAAAATTGTAGTACTACCAATAAAGAGTTGATTTAGTTGTTCATATGGCTCCCTATTAACTGAGTATTGAAATTAAAAATAGCAAATCCACTTTTTAAATACTAATACATACCTAAAACACAATATGATCCAGGATAATTCCCTAAAAAATGTGTTGGTGTCTGTATTTTTCTTGTCAGTTAACAGCTTCCTTCCTGATGTGCTGCTCAGCAGAGCTGAGGCGCACTCACCAACCCATGGATTCTCACACACCCATTTCCTTCCCTCAATATTTAGCGCGTTCTGCTCTTGTCAGAAGCAAAACTGTGAGCGGAAAAGGGAAGACAAAGAAGATAGGGAGACAGAAGATAGAATACAGGCAGATGAAGGGGTAAGCGACGAGATGGAAGGAAGACGGGGGGCCGCATTCCTACCATCGGAAAGCTAAGCGGGGGGGGGGGACAACCGTGTCAGTCATCGGCGCTGCGGCCTCTGGTAATGTCAGGATCAGCTGAGAAGCTAAAAGGTGTCGCAGCTGACACACAGCTGTCATTACATAAATACATGCATGTTGACATGTGCTGCAAAGCGCAGGAAGAACACGCAAAACAGATGGAGTGGAAAGTGCAGAGGAAATGCTCCGGCGGTGAGGAGGGCAGCTGAAGTTTTAGCTGGGTTAAAGGGTGTCGAGAAAAACAAAGAGAAGGCAGCAGCCTTGAGAGGCAGAAAGACTGCAGTAACATCACTAGCTGAATAAAGAGACTAAAAAAAACATAGATGGAGGACGTCATGCCACGCCAATGAGGGTAAGAAATAAAAAAATAAAAAACCTGCAATGAGATTTTACCCTCCATCTAATCTCACATCCTCCTTTCCTTCGTTTACTTTCTTTGCATTAAACTAACTAATGATGCGTAAGCAACTGAGTCCAGCCCTGTAACACGGCACTGTGCACTCAGAGTGTTGTTGAGGACATGAGCCTGATTAAAACAAACAAACAAAAAAAACTCTAAACACTTGCGTGTATTAGTACATGAAAGTGAAAAGAATAGATCACCTCCTTTTTGTCTTTTCATTTCTCTAATCTAATTGGTTCCTCAGTTCAACAAATGAAGCGTGGAGAAAATCTGACGCTGAAACAGTGGATGTGAGCTACAAGTGGTAACAAAGGCGACAGTGTGTGTGTGCATAAAATAGCCACACAGGCACAGATTTGTTGCTATGGCACCCCATCTTCCCGAGGTGCAAAAAAAAAAAGAAAAATCAGAGTAGGATTTATACCAACAATTTGCTCTTAATAAAGATGCAGAATGCACGAACCCCCGGCGCGCATGTGGTCTCACACGGACGCCGGCTGCTGCATCACAAGCCACAAGTAAAGTGAAGGCAATTATTGTTAGAGGAGACACGTTACATCAATAAACTGCTGTTTAGCTTTTCAAAACGGACTGATAACAGCTTCATGCCTAAATGATGAAATGATTTGTTTCCTCAGACCCTGTTTTTCATTTGTCTTTAATTTTTTTTCAATTTGAGAGCACATATATGCTTACAACCATACAAAATACTCATTTAACCACTATATGCTTAACACATACATTTAAACACTTGTATGTTGATAATGCACTTTTTTTTGTTTACAGATACATTATTTTTATAGGTCATAAAGGGGGTTAAATGAAGAAAAACGTTTTTATTCCCACACCTTAAGGATCTATATCCCAATAAAATGTCTTAATCTCTGCATGTGAAACAAGATGCTTTCCAAGAAGTGATGCTAAAAATTTGTCGTCTACGTATTTTTTAAGTAACTTTACCAGCATCAGTGTGGTGAGTGCAAACTGTCAACACATCCAAGATCAATTCTTTTTCAGCAGGACAAGTAACCTTTGCTCCAGCAGGAGGTTTCATGCTGGAAAGACTCTCGTTCCGTTAGTTTGTGCCTCCAAAAAACAAGGAGAACGGTCGTAGTCAACAGGCTAAATCCACAAATATCCAGGCGAACTATGAAGGTGACAGGAATGTGATGCTGCTCATATATGTGTCCAAAACTCACATTTTCATCCACACCTAGATAAACAAGGCTTTGGTCACTCATGTGACCGTCCTCATCTCTGGCCCTATTCTTTCCATTTCCTCCATAACGTCTCATTGGCCCCTCTTCCTTCCTTCCTTTCCTCTTTCACAATCATTTTCTTTAAAATGCTTCCTTTTCTCTATTACCCCCTTTTACTTCCTCTGAATTATATCCTTTCCTTCATTCCAGTCGCAGGTTTGCAAAGCAAAGAAAACAATCATGTGCTGCTGTAAGAGTGCCCCCAAGTGTACAAATATCTTCACAACACAAAATCAGCCGGATCCCCTCAGTGCTGCACTCAAAAATCCCAGCTGTACCTACATGTTTTTGGATGACTGGAATCTATTTTTAGACCCTCTTCCTCGTATGTTCCTCTCTCATCCGCGTTTGCTCTGACTCTCCTAAAATAATGGAAATAACTCGCCACGCTAATTACCACAAACGCAGCGCGACGCACACTTTGAGGTGGGTTATGTCAGCAGCGCTCCAGGTACTTCATGGAGACCCAAATGGAAAGCAGGTTTTTTTTGGCAGCTTCGCTCAGAAAAGCCGTAATCATCCGGCAGAGGCGGAAATGGGGAGCAACTTGTGCTCTGACTTCATTTGAATGTCCCACATCAATTACTGCATCACTCCACCCCCCAAACACAAACTTCAAAGTCTTACAAGTGTTCTCCCTGGCTCCAGCTCCTACACACACTTACACATCTCTATAAGGAATACCAATGAGAGCTCATTGTTTCCATTTCAAAGGCAGGCATCAGGCCTACAAAGGCTAAGAATTAAACATTATGCCTGTTCGCCCCCAAAAAAGATAAGGAAAGGAAAAAAAGGGAGAAGGACAACAAATCCACAGAGAGGTTACAGTGCCAAACCTGCTTTCTTTCTTTCCTTCATTAATTCACTCCATCTTTTCTTCCATATGTTCTCCCTGTTTCGTTTTTTCACATTAGTATTACTTTTTATGGTTGATTGAATCATGTTAGCATAATTTTCTAGCATATGGCTGTGTGAGGTTGCTGCGTGAATAAACAAACAAGCTGCCACACAAGTCGTGGGTTTAGGTGAATCAACATTCAGAACAGCAAGAAAGTTCTGAATCTATGAAAATGAAAAAGAAAGTTATCATGAAGAGTTGTTTAGGCTGAATGATGTTCGCCTCATATGATACAAAGACTCACAACATTTAAAACACACACATAACTGTACTACAACTAAACCTAACACACTACAAAAAAACACTCATCAAAATACAACAAACAATCACAAATACCACAAAACCTCTACTCACGACAACAGACAATTCCACAAACTACTACCATAAACAAAAAATCAATCACACACTACTACTACAGTTACAAACATTTCTCCAATCACAAACTACTACAACAATCACATGAACTCCTGCAAATAATTCTACAAACTACTACAATCTAAAATACTGGAATCACAAATATTACATATTATTATATAGTTTTTGGGACCCTAAAGTTCAGACTGAATAAATCACTGTTGAGCTCACCGACAGTGGACAAACAACATATATCTCAGTTATAAAACTAATTTTAAGGTTGTAATGAATTAATATAAACTTGGAGGACCAACATAGACATGTTAAACTAGTTGTTCTACAAAAGCAATCCCCCCCAAACCGATCTATGTGAAAACAAAAGCATCAAAAGACAGTTCTCAGTGTAAATTGAAATAATTAATCTCAACATGATGATCCTGTTTAAGCTGCTTTGCTTCCTTTGAGGTTTGTGTTTGTTCAAAAAAGGGCTGTCTGTCAGTTATGTTAGGATGTGAATTTGAATCAGGATTAAAAGGGATCATGAAGCAGTCACATGAACAAACCTGACGATGGTTTACATGCGACAGGACAACACCTTTACGTTAAGAGAAGATCCTGTTTCGATCTGGTCTGACCGAGGAAAATTGCTTAAATAGAAAAACTCAGCAGAAATCAAATTATTTTTACAAAAATACTTTGAAGCTGTTTTAATTCTTGGCAGATGTTTTAATGTATACAAACATGATGCATATCCACCTTAAAATCAGCAACACTTAACTGTTTATTATCCATAATTGCTATGAAGTAAGATAACCTACTAACTGCTACGTTTTTCATTATTTTCTGTTCAAGGAAACTCAGAAATCTCTTTACACTTTAAATACCTATAGTATGAATATTCATCATTAGACACATTTTTACTTTTTTTATTTTTAATGATCTTATAACACACGAAAAGTTGAAGCTTATTTGGTTCTTAAAAACTTCACATTTTTATTACACATTAACCAACATTAACCAAAAAGCACTGGGTTGAAGCATCATGCATATTGTAGAAAATCTAAAAAAAACAAGGATCCTTTAGTACACACACCTTTAACACCTCAAAATATACACTCTAACAAACAAACACTCATACATCACACAAGGAAGGTGGGACCTTGGACCTTCTCTCCCCTACCCCATCCCAGGCAGGGGCCCCTCGGCCTGGTGGACTTTTCTCTTGGGTGCCGGTCTCCCTGGCTCACCAACCTCCTCTCCATGTGGGGAGAGGGATCCCTGAGATTTAAAACCAAGAGCAGGGGATCAAATGACATTGGAGCCTGGGGGTGTCCTTGTCCCGGTGGAGCGGGTTCTGGTCCTTGCTCTCGAGAACTGGGGCTCTCCAAAAATTCCGTCATGGGTGAGCCTAGTCGGGCCTTGTTTACAACACTCCTCCGGGGCCCCCGCTTCTCTTGGGTGTCTTAGGCGAGGAGAGGCGGCCCCTGCCTCGCTCCCCCCTGCGTGGGGGCAGGTCTCCTTTGAGGGGCCCTGACTCGTACCTGGGATTGGGGGCTCTCTGCGGGTGGGGCCTCCCGCTGGCCCTCCTGGGACTGGGGCCTGCACTCTCTGTGCTCCTGTGCCTTCCAGCTCTCTGGGGTGGGGGGCCACTGCAGCGGTCCCACATGCCCCGGTCTGGGTGCTTGGCAGGTCTACCCTGCGGGCGGATTCCCTCCGCCGCCCCATGGTGGGTGAAGGGAAGTCCTGGCTGCTGCTGCTTCAGCGGGGAGTCTTGGTGTGGGAATGGCGCTCTCCCTCTTTGTAAATTCCATCATCATCCACAACAGCAAAATAAACACTCACCTGAGCACAGGAGTCAACACACCTTTGCACTATTAGTATGTGACAGAATGAAAGGCTTTACATGTGTGGGTTATAAGCAGAAGTGTGTATGAATTTTGACTAATTTATACATAATCAATATAATTTAAGTTTAGCATAAAATACAAAAGGGGTTTATACAAATAAACACTTTGTGTGTCAGAAGATCAATAATCCTTGTTGTGACAGTAGAGGTTCTCAGCGCTTATCTGTTTGCTCAGCTGTTGGACAGGACAAGTTAGAAAATATATAAATAAATAATAAAAAAACAAGGATAGAGTTCACAAGGAAAATTCAATACCTATGCAATAAAAATATGGAAGACCGAGTGTGACACAATAAAAAAGTATTATAGTATTTTTTTAAGTGTCATCCAATCATTAAAATTCGATTCAAAAAATTCAATATGTTACAAAATATTATAAAAAATATTAAAATTACTAATGAGTTTCATTTAGGAAACCCATTTTGTTATTTGGCTAGTTAATTACTTTATGATCTGGTTTTGCAGAATTTTAAATAATCAGTTAAACTCACCTGTCAAAGTCAAATTAAAAGGATCTAGCACCTGATTGGTTACCCAGATCTTGGAATAGACTGGAATTGAGTTAGTCCCGCCCACTGACTTTGACATGTAAGTTTGACGGATAAAATTAATTAATAAAACGTCTTTATTACACAAATGTATCTGCTATTTAAATGAATTATTGACACAACTAAGCCTTCAACCGGTCGGCTGCCCAAATCTGGAACTCTCTTCTACCCGACGTCTGTAATATAGACTCCTTACTCATGTTCAAATTCAGACTCTGATTGTTTTGGCGATTCTTTTGTGGCTGATTTTATTTAATTTATTGTGCCCCTCTTTAATGTATATTTTTACTTGTTGTTATTGCTATGTACGGTGTCCTTGAGTGTCAAGAAAGGTGCTTCAAACATATATATATATATATATTAATGTTGAATATTGAATATGCAAGCATTTTTTGCTCTGCATCCTTTGGCTTTGTGGGTTACTGTCTACCAACAGCTTTAGTTATCTTGTGTTTTTATATATTCAGCATATGAGAGCATAGAGATAAAACAGATTTTGCTTTTTCAAAGCCTGTTGGACGTCAAAAACAGCAAAGATTGGTTAGTTTGCACATCCCCGGGCAGGCCCCGGCGGCCTGAAACACAGCTTTTACTGGAGCGACGTGCTGCCATTATCAGTCAACACAGCCGACAGATTCGCTGTTTATTCAGCAGGAAGAGGTTATCACACAGGAAAATACACACAACCCTTACACACACTTAAAATGGTGCACACAGCATCCATTCACACAAAGGCCGGCATAAAAATCCCATCTACATTCACAGACAGAGAGAGAAAACTCCAAACACACACCAAGCAGCAACACACACACCTTCATCTTTATCAAAGTCAGTGATCAAGAGAAACCTGCTGTTGCCATGGTAAAACACTCATAACCCCTCCGCCTTTCTTCTGGCTAAAATCAATTCTTTTCCTAATTGTTTTCATTCCCAGCCATTTTCATCACCTTCCTTCACTCCATCCTCATAAGCCTCTTCATCTCGGTTCTTGTCAGTACTTCTCAGCCTTTTGTTACATCTAGTGCTCAATCGGCAACAAGTACCAGGATCTGAAAGGGATTTCAGGTGAAGCTGGAGCGCCACGTGATGCTAACAGCGGCAAAAAGAAAATAGACGAACCAGATCTGTGTTTTACGCTATTTCAGATTAAGACAGCAAACAGGTAAAACAATACAAAATAAAAGCATGATTTAATTTAAAACTTCAGATTAAAAGATATTATTGTTAGAAGCTTAACTGCAATAGTATTATGCCTTAATTACAACTGTCATTACGGGTGTATACAGGCTGTCTGCAGATAAAAAATGACCAAACTTGTATGTGACATGCAGGTGGCTCACATAAAATTTCAAGGTCTTAGAAAGCTCGGTGAGCACATAGAAAAATGTGCAAGAACATTTTTTCCAATGGGCTCAAGGAGGGTCTATGACCTTGATATTCGCGACAGGTGGCGGTCTGTAGTAAACACTTATACAACAAGGACAGGTAAGGGTGAGATGCATGAGCGTCGTACAGATTTTTCTTTTCTTTTTTTTTAAACCCCCAAGCTCTTCATACTGATACTCATTCAAGATTCTGTTAGTGCTATTCAGGTGAAAAATGTGCAGCCTGACTGTTAGAAATAAAAAAAATAGACAGTCAGATCGTACTTTATGTGGGCATCCTACATGCACACCCCATGAATGTATATTGTTGCAAATAGTCAATAAGGAGCCAGAACTCAACTACAGTGTGTTAGGGGCATCACATGAGAGCATCACCCATATATCACAAGTGTGAGCAACTTCCATTATCCATACAGATTCTTCATGGTACACTTACCACACAACAATGGTACGTTCCATTTTCTGCAGGACACACCTACACTCCTCTTAAGATCCTGCCGCTCCTCTCTACAACCCTCCATAGACAACTCCAGAAACCTGCAGCACCTGTACTTGTGTGAATGTAACTAAGATTTTAAAAAGAACATTTCAATGTTAATAATAATAAATTAAAGAATTTTCATGCTCTCTATTTGGAGTACACAGCCAGAGAGATTCACTTCTTAACTTCATAAATAAGTCTATGTGTGTTAGTTCGACTGCAATCTTGTAACGGCATGGACATCTAAAGATTTACATTTTTAATTTATCAGATCTAACTGTGGTCCAGTTTCTTCACTTAAGAGAGTGGTTAAAAAGTTAATAGAAGACATAAGTCCTGCTGTTCTCTCTCATCTTGCAGATTTAAAACAAATTCGACCAGAAATGTTTTTGTTTCATTTCACTTCACTGAGTTTCACACATTCACAAATTATATTCTACATTTTTTTTCCAATCTCTTCATACAAAATCTATACGACGATTTCCTGTATCAACCATTTAGGTATCTGATGACCGTCTGTATTACACTGATATGAGGTTTGTGTGGACAGATATGTTTGACTGCAGGTATTTGTACGGCTAAGCGGTCCATCTGTCTACCTGCAGCGCAGTGATAACAAAAACACTTTTAAGCTGAAATGTGGAGTCACTGGTGTTTTTTTACTCAAGCATTATTTTTTTTTCCACCGGTCTGTTTTATTTTGTGTTTTTCTTTTTTACACCGATGTGTGTGTGGGGATGTGTGTGTGTACGAATCTATGTGTTTGAGTGCCAAAAAAATCTAAAAAAGAAAACGTGGGACAAGAATAGGACTAAATTTCATTAAAAAATGTGAAGTCCCCACAGTGTAGGAAAAACATGTGTATGTGTTACTAGTTTTCTGGTGTTTTACTTTTTTTTTTGTGTTATTTTTTTTTTTTTACTTATTTATACCCCGATTGGTGCTTATTTGTTTACATTAGTGTTTGCTTTTCTTTAAGACTGATTAGTAGGGACACAAAAAATATTCAAATTCATAAGAAAAAGTTGCAGATTTATAATTTTTTTTCAAATTTCTGAGATTTGACCACATAAAAAAGTAATATTACAAGATTCAAGCAAAAGGTAACCTACAATCCAGCCAGAAAGTGAACGCCATGTGCAGCAGCACGCCGACTTCTTGTACACCCAATTTTGTTAACATGTCTTGGATTTAAATGTTTATTGACAACGTTGCAAATGTTTGGAAGCTCTTTTGTTTGAGTCACAGTTTCTTAATGTTTCATTCATGACTGGGGGCTTGCAGGATCTCTGCAGAGCCAGTTGATGAAGTCATTGACATCTCTGCAGCTGTCCACTTTCAGTCCTTTTTTGCTCCACAAAAGACAAGATTTCCTTCAAGTCTGTGCGATGTTTCCGTCTGAAGAGGCCCAGATTTTGGCATATTCTTCATATGCTAATAATACAGTAATTTGATCACCAAAAGGTTCAGAATTTCTTTGACTTTGAAACCAATTTGGATATAAAGCTTCATAAAATGCTCCATCTCTTTTATCGTTGAGCATGGCTTTGATAAACAGACAACTTTGGTGTTTTTTCTTGTCAGTTTATGACTTTTTGCTTAAAAATTTTGAAATTTTTTCTTGTAAAATTTTGTCTTTTATTCTTGCAGAATTTATGTTATAAGTCGTAAATTTACAACATTTAAAGTAATATATTTACAACATTAAAACACTTAAAAGTCAAAAATTTAGCTCATGACTTTTGAGTTCGTAAATTTATGACTATTCTTTATTTAAATTTCTATATTCTTTATTATTTTTATTATATTCTATATGCATATTTATATTTATTTATATATTTTTTTAACTATTTTTTTCCTTTATGTTTATGTCCTTATGGTGTTTCTTTTAACTGCCTTTTGTATTACTTGGTCTTGTGTGTGTTATTTTTACTTTTTTTTAATTTTGTACCCTAGTTGTTGTTTTTTACTCTGTTTCTTTCATTTATTTATTTTTACTCGTGAGCATGTTTTGTGTTCTCTTCCTCATCGTTGGTTAAATTTGCACGCCGTCTTTGCAGATGCAAATGCACACAAATGTGCGTCATTACTCATCCGTAATGTGAGAAGTCTGCAGAAGCTGCAGGCGGAGTTCAGTCTCACAGTCGAGTCCGAAGCTCCGGGGCTTCACACACATTTTTGAAGAAAAAGCTTCCAGGAAATTCTTCAAAAACAAGAATTTAAATTATGCTTTTCAAATAGAAACTCAAAGGTTTAGACATTCATGAACACCATCTTTAATGATGAAATATAACCTCTAACTGATATTTACTGAAAGCACCTTTCAAACTCAAGAAGACTCAGTCAAACTTAATTTGTGGTGAAGCTATTTGTTACCACACCAGGATGATAGATTCGGCTGCATTTAAAGGTGTCAAATTGAGCTTTTTACCACTGACAGGCAGCCTGACACGTCTGTGTTTTCAATTACCGTGTTCAGAAAGGAGAGAGCCTCAGATGAGCTCACAAAGCGAAAGGGATGACTGCAACTTCTGATTTACTGTGACATTAATACCCAGTGTGGCAGAAATGAATTTTTGAAATGTTGTTGTGTGGAATAAACAGCCTCAGTGAAAACGAACGACCATGACGGAGTGATTCAAGCTCATTTTCTTTTTCAGAAGCACATTTTTCTTAAATTATGAACTTTCATTTCCACCCTTCTTCTAGGCTTTCCTGGCCCTCCACCTCTCCATTTTTTTCCCATCACGGTTTCATCTTAATCCTTTAATCCACTTTCCTTCCATGAACGTTTACTGCGCAGCTGACAAGAGGTGGAATAAGAAAGAGCTCATCAGCAAGCATCGAGCAACAGCTCCGACACGCTTCTGTACACAACCAATATCACTGCTGATGATGAAACCTGATGTCCAGAGGCGAGTCGCAGCCCGATTAGCAAAACACCATTCTGTGCTGTACCGGGACTCAATGAGCACGGATTACAAAGCCATAAAGGCAGGAAGCCAAACATGTCCTCTGGGATAATCTGGCCACATTCCAGCTGGTGGATAAACTCCACCTGAACATCCATCCACCAGAACATAAGGTGTGAGGGTCCGACCTCTGACACAGATCCAGAATTGAACCCTCACCTCGACATTTCACCTGATTTAATTAGAGGATGAATTAGAGCTATGCTAGACCACTGTTCCGTCAAAACTATTTACAAAGAGCGCCGTGGTGGGTGGAGTTAACACTCTGGGTCAAACTCAGCAAGCCTTAATGACAAATTGATTCACTTTTTAGTGCTTGTCAAACCGCATTAACGTCATGCGTTTTATACCAGTGTGTGTGGGCAGATTGTACAAAATATTTTAATGATCGTGGCAATTTAGTGTTGGGAGAAACCTGCGACTTCTTTTGGTCACTAGCTTTCTTTTCCCCAAATTAATAAAAATTAAAAGAGTTACATCTTTGTTTTTCAATTTGACAAGTAGAATTTCAGCTCTGATAAAAAGTATTTCAGTTAAATCAAAAATGAAAAGAGTAAAGTTGACATAATGGCTAAAAAGAATGCTTGTTTAGTCGAGTAGAACTAATCCAGGATGGTTCTAAAAGCACATGTGCCAAAGTCAAGGCCCGGGGGCCGGATCTACTCTACCCGGCCCTCCAGATCATTTTATTTTATTATTATTAAAGTCCCGATGTTATTTTAAGCTTATTTCTAACTTGTATAATTTTGACTAAATATATATTTATGGAGAGTAAAATATTGAGTTATTTAAGGTTTAAGTTGATTTATTCTGGGATAATATCCCTGCCTGTTTTTAATTCATAATAATGTCAAAGTTACGGTTTTAAAATGTATTTTTATTGTGTTCAATAAATGTTTATCCTGTTCAGGATAAGGTGTGACCTAAGCTGTGTTTTGGATTTTGGCCCCCTGTGCGATTGAGTTTGACACCCCTGCTGTAAAGCAAAAAAAGATTTTAAAATCATGTCAGGTCATCTGGATTTATTTTTTTTTTAGATTAAAGACATTTTGCCCCTGAGGAGTAACGTCTTTAAAAGTTTCTAAAAGTTTCTGCTTTCAAACTGCGAGAGCTTTAATCTCTCCTTTGTTTCTTATCTGTGGATTATGCTTTTATTTTTAACACATTGTTAGGTATTATTAAACACAAATGTGGGCCTTTTTTGTAATCCTTTACTTAAAAGTCTGGTTAGTTACTAAGAACACACACAAGCAATGACAAAGCTTAGCATTAAAACACACTATAAAGACAGCAAATAACAGAAAAATAACATTCACCGAACTGATATTTATAATAAGGAAGACTTTGGTGAAGTCCGGCCTCCACCTTCAACTCCTCTGCCACACCAACAGAACATCTCACCACAGTCTTCCAACCCACCTCCCATCCTTCTCGCTGAAACCAAAGCTCCTGTCTGCACTTCCTGTTATAGACTTCATCCAGATAAAAGGAAAGGATTAACCACCAGTCAGCCTCTTTGACACTAATTAGCTGATTTTATTGTACTTTAAAGCCATTAACTTGTTAGCTGCTAAAAAAGTGATTTATGACTTGAGCAAAAATGACTGATTAACTATGAGGTAGTTTGTCTCTTTGTTATTTTTCCCCTGCATGTTGTCAGTGTTTGATTTTTGTATTTGTCACTTTGTTTGGTCCAGAATGGAACTTTTGGTTTGTTGAGGTTCTCTGTGGATCTGTGCATCATCTGTCTGCTCCATGTGAGATGATTATGGGATAACTGTGAAAATTCACTCATGCAGGAGAATAATGCAACATATCGACATCTAATCAGACCTGTAGAAAAAAGGTAAAACAACAACTTCAAATCCTCTTTTGCCAAATGAAGTAATGTGTTTCATATAATAATGTTAATGTTAGATGCCTGTGTGCAGTTTTTTGAATGCCAAACTTTGCTTTTAAATGATTATGACACATTTCCTATATTTTATTTGGACTCTTGTGTTAATTCCAACCCTCCTATTTAGTTAATGTCAAAAATTATCTTAAATCTAATCATGACTAACGTCTGACTTCAGGAACATTTCCACCTTTACTCAACTAAAATTGGCAACCTTGCAAATTGAAATAATTTTTTTAATGTAAGTCAACATGCTGACGTCAGAACATAAAGAGTTTCTCCTAACCTCAAAAGTTTAAGGACAGTCACCTGAAAACACAGACTCAAAAAGTGAAGCATGTGTTTGGTATTAAGTAAGGATTTCCTCTGAAGGAACAAACTGTGACTTTGTCTGTTTATTTTACAGTGAGTGAGTAAATAATTATGTGATCATGATATAATCATTTATGCGAGCTGGTTTGTTTACAAAGTTTAACTTCCAGTGTCATAAATAATTGCTCATCATCTATGTTGTTTTTATAGGATTTAGCAGACAATTAAAAAAAGTTTGAAGTTTTGTTGGGTTCAATCACCTACTGTTAAAAGAAAACAACCAAATCTGAGGTGCAAATCAAATAAATGGTTGTGAATAGGAAATAAAACAAAAAACACTCAACATTTTTAAAACCAGACTGTAGATTTTGGGGGAAAAATCTGACTTTTTTCTGTGGAAGTCAACAGGAAGTTGCTCCCTTCTGCAACTTACTCAGGGAAGGACAACAGAGTCGTACATGGATGTAATCGTCTAAATATAGAAGCATCAGAATGGAGTGGAGCTGTGGGGCTTCTACACCACATCTGCTCCTGATTCACAGTGATTTAAATAAAGAAATGTTTTAAAAAGTAATTTTGAGTTTAATTCTCTTTAAATATGTTCTCTATCATCAGAAAAAGGCCAGGAGAACATTTTAAAAACACTATTTTTATCTGAGCTGTTGTTTAATGAAGTGATAGCTCTATGAGGGACATAATTCTTGATATGTATACTAGATGAATACTTATTGTCTGCATCATTATACAAATACATTTGTTAAAAATCAAACATTGTTTGAATATTACTGGATTCTTCATTTACATTATGTTTCCCACAGTTGAAGTGTTTCTATGATGAACATTTCAGACCTTTATTCTCTTTTTTAATTGGTTCAACCTGCAAAATCAGTGACTGCCAAACACCTTTAACCCCCCATACGTTTATTTATATGGTTATTTTTAGACAAGTCAAGCCAAAAAGGTGCTGCACACTTTGTTCCTTTGCAGATCTGTAATCTCAGTTTATAATTCTGACTAAGGTGCTCATGCTTTATACTTTTTCCTGAAGGTGAGTCGTGTTATTGTCAGGTCATTAAAGTTACACACAGTAATAATATTTGTTTGCACACTCAAACAGGGCCGTACGCGTACAAAGACGTCTCGTGTCCGGTTCTACGTCATTGCATTATATGTGGCAGCAGGATGCAAACCAGCTGGGGTGTTTACAGTGGATGGCCGAGCAGAGTGAAGTCAAAGTGAGGTAAACCTGGACAGCTGGTAGCTTCTTCTTTACAGTGAATTACATTTTACAGCCGCGTTTCCCAGAATGAAGGAAGCAGATGCAAACCAAACAAGGCTTCTTTGTTTTCCCCTGTGGAGTTTCAGAACATATAATTAATTCATTGCAATGTTTAACTCCTGCATTAGATGTCATCCGATCTGTGCACACGTGTTTCTTTCACTTTGAAAACCAAGTCTTATTGGGTCTGTGTTTTTAATTATGTTTTGATCCTTTACTTCCAGGAAATGCATCCTGGGTATTCCATTTATTGCAGGGGGTCTGAAAACATATTTACATTGCTTTTAAACATCCATCACCGTGGAAACCAAAAGCCCCCCCATCCCCTTTCATTCTGCAGCTCATTGCTTGAGTAGAGTAACTCTTACATAAGCAATAAATCTACAAAATAAAAAAGCAATCGCAAGAGCCCCATTAGCTTGGAGAGATTAATTACAAAAACACGAGTCAGACAGAGAAACCGTCTGCTCCTCTTGAGCTCGATGCACTGCAGATGAGGGGACGGGCTCGAGATGACATCCATAAAGTTCTGGAGGGGCATCTTATGTGTGACAAACGTCTGAGTGCTACTATTCTGGCTCACTGGAGAGTAAGAGTGCACGACAGGTTGAATCACTTCTGCTGCGCCATCGCACAGGTCAAGAGGAGACAATAAAAGCAGCTCTTTGCACTGTGATGAGGCCCATCCAAAGGCTGCTGCACATTCATGGATCTGGGTGGGTTTCAACAAAGACCAGTCAGAACCAGAACCAATCAGCATCAAATTTGGTCATTTGAATTTCTGATTTGTAGACCTTTTTATTTATATTTTGGTTCTCTTAATTTTTTGGAGCATTATTTTATACGACAACTTCAGTTTTGTTGAATTTTTAATGACTCGATATTCTGGAAAGTAATAAATTCAAATATTTATTATGTATATGGCTAAAGATCAGAATTTACATAAACTCTGATAATGAAAAAGTCATCTTTGGTGCTTGACCTCACTGGCTGTCGGGACTGGAGCCGTTTTGCTTGAGTTTTCATTAGTCCAGTAGGGTTTCAGTCATGTTCCGTTTTCCTCCCATCAGTGTTCCAGTGGACAAAGTTTCACTGACTCAGCTGTTTATGTTGATGACCCTCAGCCTCATGGGTTTCAGGTCATCTGCTGTCCCTCTTTTTGTTTCACTCTGTGTCAGACTTTTATGGTGTTCCGGTTTACTTGCTCTGTCAATTTTTCTTTCGCAAAACTGAAAAGTGTCTGTGTGCAGAGTTAATAATAGACTAAAAGTTTCATCCTCTTTTTCACAAAAGATCCTGTAAAAATCCACAAGGAGCAAATCTGTTTCAATTCATCTTAAGGTAAACTGGATGTAAAAGGATTTTTTTTTTTATTACAGAGTGAAACAAAATAACACGCTCTTCAAACTAGAGTAACTCTTTGATCCAGTAAAATTGTATTAATTGTATAAACTGCTGATTTGTTACAGACTGTAGTCCAAAGAACATCAACACTGGAGCTAAAGCTCCGATGTCCATCCATCCATTTTCTTGACCGCTTCATCCCTTTCGGGGTCGCGGGGTGCCGGAGCCTATCCCGGCCACTGATGGGCGAAGGCGGGGTACACCCTGGACAGGTCGCCAGTCTGTCGCAGGGCCTCAATCACACACACATCCACTCTCACATTCACACCTTCACACCTAGGGGCAATTTAGAGTCACCAATTAGCCTATGAAGCATGTTTTTGGACGGTGGGAGGAAGCCGGAGTCCCCGGTGAAAACCCACGCATGCACGGGGAGAACATGCAAACTCCACACAGAAAGGTCCCAGCCGGGAGTCGAACCGGGGCCTTCTCGCTGTGAGGCGAGAGCGCTAACCACTTGCGCCACCGTGCAGCAGCTCCGATGTTAAAGTGTTAAATTAAATTTCCTATTTTGATGCATATTTTTGTGTTCAATAAGGCAGAAATTCCTCTGTGGATGCAAATGAATGCAGGTGCAGGCACCAAGACCGCCGTGGGACTGACAAGAGCGTTTGCTTCAACTTCATTCAGAAGAAATACTTGACTTTCTTGTTACAGATAGAAACCCTGGGATGGTTCTGAAAAACGAGTGGAATACAGACGCTGTGTTTACTCACAGGGGTTTCAATCACAGATGCATTTCCAAAATGTCTACGTTTCGAGTGCCGACACGTAACTCATCAGCCACAGTTTGGGTCCTTCATTGCCAATTTATGACAGAAGGACGACACCACCAAGAACACAGCACAACAGCTCTTTCTTTTTTCTTTCTTTATCTAAAGCAGCTTCAGTTCTAGTGAGTCTCCAGTGCCTCATCATGTTGGACTGTTGGTGCTGGTTTTGTGCTCTTGAGAAGTTCCTCCTTTCGTTATGTGTTTCTGAGGACACCGTCTGGCCTCTCCATTCACTGTTTCACTTCAGATTTTTCGTGCACAGAATTTTATGTGGGGATGGGGCTTTGAGCCCGTTAGCTACCTAGACATGAATGACATCAGGTGACAGCGGTTTATGGAGCAGCATCTGTTGTTGCCGCTGCCTGAGTCATTCCTCCTCTGCTGTACTCAATTTTAGGAGAACTGCAGTACTTGGACTCTTTCTTCAACTGGGCTTGGCTGTGTCCATTTGCCCATCTGAGGTGACGCCCATCCTCCTGTTGTTCCCTTACAGCCTGTCCTCGGGGGTGAGGATTTTAAGCTGTCTGGCAGCCATACCATGGGGGTTTTCTATCAGGCTTAGCAACTTGATTCTAGTGTTTTTTGTTTTGTTTCTTGTCAGGTTTTGATTCCCTTCTCTGTATATCAAGGTCTCCACGTAAACCTGAGTTGTTTGTCGGGTGACAGTTGTCGTCCTGAGTTTAATCTAAGCTGTCATATCTTGTGTTTTCAACTCTTTAAAGACTCACTTCAATGAAAAAACATATTTTTGGTGATTTTAACATGTAGTTTTTCTCATAATAAACGGCAATTGATACAGTAATCTGAATACTTCTTTAATGAAATCATGATAGATCAGGAGCAGATAAAAACTCGCGATTTAAAAAAGCTCAGGTTGGTGATGCAGCAACTGATATGGGTGGGGCAAAGTCTCCCTTCTCTGCTACAATTCTGATGCATCCACTTGCAGACAAATAGATCCATTAATGGCTTAATTTTACTAGTCTGAGCTGGTATCTTTCTCAAAACCGTACGGCTGCATAGCTATGATATTGTTAGCTTGGGCTTGTGAGGTGCTGTAAGCTAGCAAGACTGTAAACAACGGGCTAATGGGAAATTAGCAGTGCTAATTTCTGCCCTAACAGTCCCATCCACAACTCAGAGGCAAATTTCTAATGAGCTCATGTTGCTCTGCAGAAAATATGTCTTAGAAAATGGCAGAGGCTTCTTGATTTTGGCTAAAAATAGCACAATAATCCTTAAAAGCCCACTGGGAATGCTTTTACAAAAGAAAAAACACCGGACCTTTAATAACTCCAGTGTTGAAGTTCTTTGAAATACCCTATATTTGAATTCAGCCATTTATCCATTTAATGTAATTCTGACTAGGGGTGTGCCA
>NC_050524.1:22733598-22755199 GCF_002922805.2 Oryzias melastigma | reverse complement strand
ATACCCTATATTTGAATTCAACCATTTACCCATTTAATGTAATTCTGACAGAAGCTGAGAGAAGAAGCCGTGCACCATTTCACAGCTTCAGAATCTAATATAGTTACATTAATCGTATGAACGGTCAAAGGAGTGAGCAGTCGTTCTGTGGACCAGGTGTTTACTGACGTCAAAGCCATCTTAAACAAAGAGGGTTGGGCGTCTCCATCTGTAGTATCATTTATATTTTACTTCTCTTTTTATCACATGTAATTATGCATTTTTATGTTCCTGTAATTCAGATGGCATGTGTTCTTTTGCTGCCACTGGCGACAGCTTCGGTGATAAAGGGTTAGGTTGATCCATAAAAATGCATGACCGACGTTGCTGATTTTTGGATTCTGTTACACTATTTAATCAAATTGAATCATAAATACAGAATTTTCCATATACTTTGTTCATTGTGCATTCATGGCTTTAACTATGTCTTCATAGGCTATAATTACATGGACATGAAATACTATTTTCATGCAACCCCTTGCCCAACAGGCCAACAGACCCATAAACAGTTGCTTCTTCTAATTACACTGAACAAATTCAGTTCAGCAGAAAGGAAATAAAGGTGTGCAGGTGTGTGCAAACACACTGCAAGTGTTGGGAGCGATAAGGCCCATGTTGGTTCAGTTCCTGTGTGACGCCGGAGATAACCGTGTGCATATACACACACCTACATTTACACACCAGTAGAATTAGATATCACGCCTGCAGGCGCTGCACGGGGAAAAAATCCAAACACAAATGTGATCCTGCAGTCTTGAAGTGTCTGTCCTCATCCTACAGTCACAAGATTACAACTCAGACGCTCACAAAGCGACAGTTTCTGACGAGAAATGACCTCTGAGCAAAAGCAACTCGGGACACAAATCCAGCTAAAAACGAACACGGCGGAAGGAAGAGAGCAAATGCAAATGGTGACATTTCAGATGGAAACTCTGCAGGAGTGTATGCAGAGGAGGTGAGAGCTCTGCAGCACTGATACGCTGCTGCTGCTCATCCTTAAAGCGACCTTTCACCAGACAGATAACCCTTGATCGCCAGATTCCTCTTTGAAGTTTAAATCAAGTTTCCAGCTTTCCTCAGACTGTACTTTAGCACACTTTGATTAGCAGCTCCAGCGGGATAATCATTACCATCCAGCCAGCTCCCATAAACAGCTCACATTTTTCTTACGGTGAGTCAACAGACTAATAAACTCATTTATTCATTCAGCAAAACCAAAAGCAGAAAAGATAACATGATCGTTCAAAAAAGAATCAAAGGTTCATTAATTTCTGCAAAAGAAAATCGTGATTTTGGAAGATCTTTTGACATTTTTGATCTGAGAACCTGAGATTTATAATGTTTAAGATTTTTGATGCATGAGAAAAATTTCACAAGAAAATGCTAAAAACAAACCAAATACATACATGCTTTTATCAGAGTGAGTCTGATGATCTTTATTTTGTTCTTGAAACATGTGAAATTCCATGTAATTAAGGAAAAGTTTAAAGTTGTGGCTCTAGTGGAGATCTGAAGATGAGAAGGTCACTGTTGGTTTCAGGAATTACGGTTGATGAACAACCTAATTTGGTGTTTTCTTTTGCAAAAAACAGGCGCATTACACTGCTTAAGCACGGCAAATTCATCAAGTGTGACACAGAGTGAAACAATGACAAAGATTTAAAAAAAACGATTCAGACAATAAATTGATTAGATTTAACTAAAACACTGAACAAATACTACGAAAAGAGAAGAAGTTGCTGCAGAAAATACTGGGAAAACAAAGAATCCAGGATGAAAGAAGAGGTCAAAAATAAGTTTAATCAAAAAGTGCAGCACAACAAAAACAAGACTGATCCCACACGAACACACACCTCATCTAAAAAACACACACAGGCGCCGGAGCCAGCAGAGCAAAGTAAATGGAGCAGTGAGGAGGGCTCCCAAAGAGCACGCAAGTCAGAAAGCATGAGATGAGGCCCAGCCACTGACACACAAACACACACACAGCAAGTAACATTCTCATAACAACACACAAATAAATATTAAGCAACATTTGATCCTGTACCTTTACCTTTGCTAACGTAATTTTCCAAAGCAAGGTAATTAAGCAGCTCAGCGGCCTGAAGACTTCCTTTCCTCCTCATTTAATCACACTCTCCTCCTGTCTCCTCGTGAATCACTCTCATAGAAAGCACAAAAGCTCATTTTAATGAGTCCAGTTTAGTGTTATCTCTTTAACACCATTGTGTTCATTAACGGCAATAGAAGAAAAACCTCCCTAAGGGACCAGTGTGTGGGCACGGATGTGTGTACATCTGTGTGTGTATATGTCTGTAAGTCTGCGTGTGTGCATGTCTGTGTGTATTTCTCTGGTGTGTGTGTTGGCGTGTGTTTATGTCTGTGTATTTGTGAGTGCATGTATGTGAGCATGTGTGTGTGCACATGTGTGTGCGTGCATGTCTGTGAGTTTGGCTGTAGGTATGTCTGAGTCTGCTTCTGTGTGTGTGTATGTTTTTTTTTCTAATTAATGTGTGCATTTCTGTATATGTGCACAAATGAGTCTGCATCCGACCATGTGTGCAGGTATGTGTATGTATGCATGCGTGTGCATTTATGTATTTGCATATATGTGTGTAGACATGTATGTGTGTGCATATATGGATCTGAATTGGTGCATGAGTGTGCATGAATATTGTGCATTTATGTCTGTGCATGCATTTGTATATATGTATGCATGTAAATGTGTGTGTTTGTGTGCATATATATATATATATATATATATATATATATATATATATAGTATAGAGATATGTATGTGCATGCTTATGCATTTGTTCATGTGTGTGCATGTTTATGAGTATGTATGCATGTGCATGTTTGTGCAAGTGCGTGCATGTGTGTTATTAAAAATCCACACTTACTCATATGAGTAAAGCCATCACCCTGACGGGGTGTTCAGCGGTTTCCTTTCATCTTCCAGCTCAACTTTCTGCACAGCAGGACATGAAGCTTCATATGCGCATCCGTGTGTCAGGGCACACGTGTGTTTCTGGTTTTTACTCAGAACCCCAACATTTAAAGAAAAGTACTTCAGTATGTCCGGATTTACAGATCATAGGCAAACACACACTAACAGTGATGATTGCTTTTCTTTTACTTTTTGCTCTGAAGTTATTTGTCAAATTTATGTTTCAGAGTAAAGTTCATTGACATTTTAAACTCTTCATGGATCCATCACTGAAGGAAATGTGGATGCATGGAGTTAAATGGAGAAGGTTTGTTTAGATACAGGATTAACAGCAGGAGCAGCTCAACATCAAAAACCACGACAAGGTGTTTTAGTAGCAGGATGCTAAATAATAATTGTGATCAAACTTCAATACAAACCAACAAAGCTGAACAGCATATGAGGGTATGTGAACTTTCTTGCCTACCAAACCTGAGCTGGAACTCTGAATGAAGAAGTTTGGCTCGGTTACAGTCATGACAGGAGTTCAAGCCAGAGAAGAAAATCTGGTTCATGATGCAAACCGGAGTGTCAACTCTGATGTCCTGTTGTCAGCCAATTAGGTCTCCTCTCCCTCCTTTAATGGGGTCAGCTTTGTAACAGGAAGGATCCAGCCTTCCTGTTACAAAGCTGATAGGAGGCACTCCTAACAGCTGCTTTCACAAAAGCAGTCATTCACGCACACACAGACACGCGCTGATGCACACACTGACAGGAAACAATTTGGCAGCTCGCTGGGCACAATGGTTATTGGACAATATGTCCTACTGTAACGAGCGTATCACATCTCTATCATCTACAAAGCATCACCCTCTGCTGTCTTCCATCTCTGTCATTGAGAACAAAGAACCGTTACCGCCGGTTCCCAACCATCTATGAAGGTGTCTGTGTGTGAAAGAACGGTCAGACTGTTATGGTAAATCAGTGTAAACAGACTGTGGATAAACAACAACACCTCTTTATACCACATCGACTGACTGACGCTGTAAATGAAGCCAACCGTGACTCCTGACCGAACACGGAGATGATCGTTCTAAAGGGGCGCCTTCGGGTGCTCAATGCAAGAAAAAGGGGTCAGAGTTGTCGGTCATTGTGCAACAATTCATCCATCCATCCATCTTCCTGACCGCTTCTTCCCCTTCGGGGTCGCGGGGGTGCTGGAGCCTATCCCGGCTACTGAAGGGCGAAGGCGGGGTACACCCTGGACAGGCCGCCAGTCTGTCAAAGGGCCTCAATCACACACCCATTCACTCTCACATTCACACCTAGGGGCAATTTAGAGTCACCAATGAACCTATGAAGCATGTTTTTGGACGGTGGGAGGAAGCCGGAGTCCCCGGTGAAAACCCACGCATGCACAGGGAGAACATGCAAACTCCACACAGAAAGGTCCCAGCCGGGATTCGAACCGGGGCCTTCTCGCTGTGAGGCAAGAGCGCTAACCACTGCGCCACCATGCAGCCCATTGTGCAACAAATTTTGCTGAGGTCTTTTGCTGAATCCAAATTGCTTCTCTACTCCTCCATATTGCTCCAACTATAGGGGCAAGCTGTAGTGATGTCCAAAAGGTTTTTTTTTTTAAGAAAGAGCTGTAGTGACTTGGAACTGGCTATTCTTCTGTCTCTAGATGCATAGCCAGCTCCGTAGGGTGATCTGTGTCGCACCGGTGACACGGAGGAGAAACACATTTCTTCATACTGTAATGTGCTCTAAAGCACAGAAGTGTACATTTAAATATAAATAATGATATATCTATGATATCATCATGTGGTAGTAACGTCCAAATTGAAGACACTATTGTTCCATATCTCTCCAGTTTGAGGGATAAATGTAGGGATAGGAAGAAGCCGTAGGGGTAGGGAAGCGGATTCAGCCTTTCTTTGGCAAACTTGACCTTGTTTATCCAAAGAGGATATTTGATCCAACAAGCCAGAGAAAACTAATCCATAGTGTGACATTTACAGCCTGCAGGTGTTCAATGACACACAAACATGTTTAACCTGTTCCACAAAAGGCTACTACAGTGACCCTTCATTTTTTCTGTTCAATTTTGCAGGATTTTTTTTTTTTTTTTGACAGTGCATTATGTTTTGCATCATAATTGTCTAAATTTTGTCTGTAAATCTCCTCCATGCTGTGACTCCTGTACAAAGTGTGTTCAGTTTGCCAAAGGGTGCAGCTTCATTCACAAACTCTTGTTGCTGAAGTTTAAATCTGAATCCACACAGAATGACTCAGCAGTTTGGAAAAGTTTTTGCAACAAAAAAACATCACTGATGAGTGCTAGATTTGAAAACACATTTGCAAAAGTTCCTCGTAGTGTTTGACAAAATGTAGTTCAGTGTGCAGAGTTGTATATGTATTCATTTACTTTTCAATATTGGGTCAGAAGTGCATGAATCCAGAAATTTGTCACGTTATCTCAGAAAAGCTTTCATTTAATTTTATTGTATTTTTTTACCAGAAAAATAAACATTACTGTTTTTGCTGAGGTGACAAACAGCCTGACGGATAGTTTTTTGGTAATCAAGGTAAACAAAACTCAATACACTTTTGTGTTTTGAGAGACACTTCGAGGCTTAGCATGCACTAAGCATTTAAAGACATGCAGCTTCAAACAAAAAGAGAGAGTACGGCAATTAAGCCTTAGTAACATGACCTGTACGGGGGGGGGCTGCATTTTAAGGGGAGTGCAGGTGTGTATTGCAGTTCCCTTGAGGCTCATATGGCCACCTTAAGGAACATCATCAAAATGGAAGATTCTGCTGTTGTGTATCGTAAAAAGTTTGTAAGTTGCACAAATGTATGTGGTACGGGTGATACGGTGGAGTTACACTACACTCTAGTCCAGGGATAGGTAACGCCAGACCTTAAAGGCCGCATTCCTGCATGTTTTCTTACATACCCTGCTCTGGCATGTTTCAATTGGCCGGACACACCTGAACCACATAGTCAGTCATGAGCAGGGCCTGGATATCTGGAAATCATGCAGACATTGCATTCATTGAATTGCCAGTTGGGCCCTGACAGTTGGATAGTTGAGAACAGGAACACCTATGTACTGGAACCGTTCAGAGAACCACACTGAGACTTCAGAGAAGAACTTCAGAAGTGTCACTCTTTCTGTGATGTCAACTGACTTTTATCTGACCTTCAATTAAGACAAGACATTAAACGCACACGCACTAAAGAGCTTCAGAAGTGAAACTGCTTCATTGCTTGTTTTTTTTTTTTCTTCTGCCAAAAGACTCATGCCGCCTGGCCAATCTGGTTGCCATGGTGACGGGGTGGACCCCTTGGATGTGCTATATTATTCACTCCTCAAGCAGCTCCTCTTCCTGACCCCAAAAGTCTCATTCTTTATGGGCTTTTGCCTCAAATATCAGGTTTGACCCTCACATCGATGCGCCGGATCTTCACTTATCCACCTCTCTGAAAATGCCTGCTTGATTTCTCCAGCTGGACTGAAGGGAGTTGTGGGAAGGTTTTTGTGAAATCATCCCGACCAAGCAAATAGACCCTCACAAAAATAAAGAAAAAAAAGTAAAATGACAAAAAACAAAAATTAGTCTCCAACCTTAAAGCTAAAAACTAACTGTAAAGACTAAAAATATGCACATTTCCTTTAATTATGTTTTTTTAAAGGCTATTTAGCCATACTTACAATCCCAGAAATTCAACGGCTGTTCTACTGACTAATTTTGGAGTAAATTACTGTCAAAAATCACGATTATTGCATCTCATTCCTGAGTGAAGTGTGCAATCAGGTGAAAGTTATGATGCCACTTCATGAAAACACTCTTAGGTATACAATCCATGACACAAAAATATATCACATAAATGCATAATTGATTTAAAGTGAGAATCCAACAGTCCTAACCTAAATCGGGCTCGTTTCTTCTTCACTTCATGGTTAAATATCAAGTACTTGTCAAAAGTTCCAGTCACTTCTTCAGGTTTTATCGTTTCTCAAATCTCCTCCTGTTGATGTCCCTGCTTTCTAGGAAAGACCAGCTAGTGTGGATTTATGAATGAATCACTGCTGGGGTTTAAATACCCATAACACGACGAGGCAGTAAGAAGAGAAACTGGTGAGAGATGCAGGAGGAGAGAGGGACAACATTACTGCACAGATGAAGACAAGAGGTAAAAGCCTAAGATGAAAGGAGAAAGAAAAGAAATGGAGGAAAAGAGAAAGCCGTTTGGTCTCATATGTGATGTATAATGTATGAGAACAGGAGAAAAAGCTTGTGAGATGTGTGTGCACACCTTAAAGCCACTTTAATATTCAGGATCTGGTTTATGGGGGGTTGCTAAGAGTTAGAAACGTGAGCGAAGAAGTGCAGGATGTCTGTCTGGATACAAAAATTCCATAAAAGATCAATTTAAAATTCTCCTAAATACTTTATAAGGAATTTTCGTAATGTTTCTCAGCTAAACTATACAGTTTTCTAACATTTTAAGGATAATACTGCTACTTTAGTTTAATAATTTGCATATTTCTGTCAGTTCTATCAAAGCACGTCAAATTGAAAAGCATCTTTTTGAATTCATACCATCACAGAGTGGCAGCTAATAATTCAATGGTGCTGCTGAGCCACAAAAAAACACTTGACAGCAACATTTCTGTCTTTAAAAAACTCTCAGCTGACGCTACGGTTGTCAAGTGAAAAACGAAAGAAGATTGTATGTCACTAAAAGCGAAAAATTGTGTTTTCTTTCAGGGTATTTTGACGTGACTCCACCTCCTGCTCTGCTGAGTTTTCTCTGCTGTCAGAGGTCAAAATGCTTTCAGGCGTTCTTCAATAAACTCACGGAGCTCATCTAAGTTGTTAATGCATCTCAATTAATCTGTTCATATTTACATATTTAACAAATGTTCCCAGTAAAAGAAATCCAAATCTGTTTGAATATTTAGCTGTTTTGGGGTTGGTAGAGTTTCATCTGAAGGATTTTTAAAATATGACCATTTCCTGATTTCACAAACTGGTTACTGTGAAGATCCTCACCCTCCAGGGTGGATGATTGTCCAAAGAAATAAAGGAAGAGATCAGCTCAGATGATTTAAAATAAAATTCAAAAATTATGGAACAAAAGCTTTCCCTATCCTGCACATACAAAAGTCTAAACGTTTTTACACCTTTCAGAAAAATCAAAAGGACAAGGCGTCTAACAAATCCTTAACAAATGAGACCAAAGGGGTGGAGGAGGATGAGGAGAGGCAGAGGAGTCCGCAAACGCTCCAACTGTTTTGATGTTCTGCTCCTAAAACAAACAGGAAAACATAAAAGGGATCTTTGAAACTCAGCTGTTGCATCCATCCCCGTGCCTGTGTGTCTGACAGCGGTACCTTCAGGTGTTTCCTCCGTCAAAGTCAGAAGTTATCAAGAACAAAGAGTCGGTCTGCTGCGTTTGAGCAAATACAGAGGGCAGGGACACTGGATGCTCAGCAAGACTAACAACATGATAATCTTCACGGTGAATTTGGATCATTCTCTACTGAATCCAGACAGAAGGTGGTCGTGTCCCTTCTGACCTTCTTTAGTGGCTAAATTCTGAAAAAACAAACAGTTTTGAAAGAAACTACCTCAAAAGAGAAGAAAGGTGGTGGTCCAAATGTCTGATTATAGAAGATTGAAGGAGTGGCATTAATGGAGAAAATGGAAGTTCTTTAGTGAATGGAACTTTCAAAAATGCAAGTTCAGCATGTGCACTTCCATTAGAAATAATGTGCTTTGATGCACACCCTCACCTATGGTCACGAGCTCTGGGTCATGACCAAACAAGCAAAGTCAAACAAGCGGATAAAATGAGCGTCCTCCTCAGGGTGGCTGGGCGCTCCCTAAAGCCTCAGTCCCAACTACCCTTATGGGTGGAAATGGGCTGTCTGAGGGTGGAAAATGGACAAACCGGTATGGGGCAAGTACTGTGGGTGACCTACACAAAATATCAAGGTCATAGACCACTGGGTAAGGCGGCTGGATTGTTCAGTTGGCTGAAAATAAGACACTCTTGCATGAAACTCGGGTTTGCTTTCCAGGGCGTGCAATAAGCTAAGTGTGAGTATCTAGGCAAGACTTTTTGTGCTGTTGCCAATCGGAGCTTCCCTGTGCCTTGAAAATGTAATGTCAGGAAGGGCATCTGAAGTAAAAACTCTCAGCCAAACTACCTGTGCGAATTAGTGAAAGCTGATTCCAGGTTGTCACGAACACTTATACAACACTCAAGAGTAAATGAAGTAGGGGAAATGCAGGCATGTCGTAAAGATTTTTACATTTTTTGAAGCCCCACAAATCCTGCAGCAAGGTTAATTCTGTTCACCTGATCATTATGCGCTCATTGCCTTTAGCCTGATAGTTAAAAATTGAATTACACAACCTGAGTATATGTTTGTTTGGACATTCAGGGGGTGTTGTACTGGCACTCACGTATCACGTGCACACCTCGTCCACACAGCATTTGCGTGCAGTAAGTAAGGAGCCAGTGCTTCCATCTTACTAAAAACTAGAGTGTGGCGTAAGGACAACAAACAACAGCATCACCTGTACGTCACGAGAATGTGCAACTTTTCTTAGCCTTACAAATACTTCACAATACACTTACCACATGACGTAAGGTGGGATCATGAGTATCAAGGGAACTGCAAGACACACCCGACCCCGTCAAGATGCGGCCACTCCCTTCTATGCCCCTCCACGGGTCTGAAGAAACCCAAAAGCCTGCAGAAACCATACGGGGCAACCCCCTTATGAGTGCAGGTGACTAAGACTTTAGAGATAGGGTTAGGAGCTCAGAGTAGAGCTGCAGCTCCTCCACATCAAAAGGAGTCAGGTAAGGTGGCTCAGACATCTGGTCCAGATGCCTGATTTGGGCTTGTCCCACAGGGTGGAGTACCAAGGGAAGACCCAGACTACGTCTTTCAACTTGCCTGAGAACACCTCAGGGTCCCCCCAGAGGAGCTGGAGGAAGTGACCGGGAGAGGGAAGTCTGGATGGATGGGGTTTGATTTTATCGTTGCCTCCTATAATGCCATCCAGTGTTTGATTCCTCATCATGTGAGATGTAGCATCCTAAATTATTCTCAAAGAACATCCTAGAGAATTAAAGATTCAACTTTAATCAACTAAGGTTTTTAACAGTTTCAAACATGATAAGTTCCAGAGGATAGAAAGCGTAACTGCATTTGACTGTCTTGGATGTCTTGAGCTAAACTTCTGAATCCGAAACACATTTCAAGCAGCGAATAGTTTGATCGGCTGCAAACTAGAAACAACACGGACATGAGGAAGAACCCGATTTCCTCCAACCAAAGCTACTTCCACTCCTCATCGCTGCTTCAAATTGTTGGTGACATCAAAGTAACCTCCTCGACTGTCGAGGAACGGCCGCGCTCTGGCACAGAGATTACAGCGCAGCCACTTTCACAAAAAAAGAAAAAGACAAAAGAGATTAAAGCCGTGCCTGCTTTTACACATCAATCCATGAGGAAGCTCCTGAAAAGGACATGAAAAAGGAGAAACAAGCTCAAAGACTTAAACTCGCCTTCTTCCCCAGAGTGCTTTGAAGGAGATATAAACTCCTCACATGTGGACTTTGATGTTGAGAGTGAAGCTGCACCTGGGTGCATCGCCTAAGCCACGCCACACCTTTACACTCCAGGTCCATGTGGAATACACCAACATCCAGCAGCAGCAGCTGCAGCACTGGGCAAGAAATACTGTAGAACTACCGTACTTTAGGAGGACGCAGACAAGCAGAAATACTGCTGTTGGCAGATTTTTTTTTTTATATTTGCTTTACCTGAAAACAAACAAAAAAAACAAAAAAAACAAACAAGAAACAGAATGTTAGAAAGCCAAAGAAACTCCTGTCAGCAAATATGACTATGAGTATTTTTGTCCAGTGCGTTCATGTACACTCTCAAGTGTGTGTGTGCGTGCATGTGACTACAGCTTGACAGGATGAGTGTTAAAGGGGACCAGCTGGGATCATGGATGACAGAGAGAGGAAGATGAGGAGAGACAAACTGACAAGTTACAAAGCATCACTGCACTACACACCAACTAATTGCACACAGACAAACACAAACACACTAAATACACACACCAAGCAGAGCCCTGGCCTGTAAGAAGCATAAACTAATGAAAAGTTAGAATTGGAGCAGCAGAGAGGGACCATCTGTGTGTGTGTGTTCACTGGTGTCTGTCACAGCGTGTTAACATTTAGAGGTCATAATAAATTCAGAAGTGAAAGTGTCAGTGTGTGGGGGGGCTTCCTGGGGGTTATTAGCATGTCAGAGTTCTGAAAGCAAATGGCTTTCACCTCATCTCACAACAAAGACAGATTATCATCTGACTGTTTACTTGGATGCATGTGTGTGTGTGTGTGTGTGCATGGGGGGCTGCAGATCTTTTTCTGTGTACAATCTCATTTTGCAGCCTCGTATTTGCCCGTGGCAGAGCTTTTGTTCCTGCTTCAGAGCATTCTAAGTCAAGGACAGCGGCAGCATATTTGTTTGGAGAAATGTCTTCACGTTGCATAAATGTCAGAGGAACTGTGTCAGAAGGTCAAACATCCAGACTCTCTCAGAACTTTCCTTCGATATCTTGTCTTCCTTCAGTGACGCCTCAATCCGTTTTTGTTCTCTAAGAAAAAACGAATAATGGTGTAGTGTCCACCTACTTTTGTTGAAGCATCTGATTGGTTAGGTTATGACTTGAAAATCTTGTGCTACAGAAAAAAAAATATTTAAAGAAAGAGGATAATTAAGAACGTATAAAAAAAAGGTATTGGAGCAAAAATTGGTTATTTTTACAAATAGAATGGCTGTTTATGTCTCAATAGAAGTATTTTAGCTTCCTGTTTGGAACGTAAGGGGGTAGGGGTCATCAAGGCAAGTTCTCATATGCTGTCTTTAGTCCTAAAATATGGGAGGATGGCTCTGCTCAATTTGCTTTACTAATCGAACATAATTATATCCCAAATTGTATATTCCTCACAACATTTTTTTGTAATAAACCAACCAACCCAAAAGGTCCCCGGGCCACTCTTCTTTATGTTTCCTGCTCCTGTGGGGGGTCACTAGGATCGCTCTTCTTCATGTGACCTGTTGCAGTGAATGGTCCCCTTAATCATGATCCCTTAATGTTTTCGGTCCTCCCTCTTCCTGTTCCTGAAGACGAGGTTCTCCATGATACACCTTCATCTTCCTTTGGCTAAAGGAACCTAAACTGTTTTCTAGTTTTGCTTTAGATCTGCTGCTTCACTAGATCCCCTCCTCCTAAGTGTTTAAATCTAATAGGCCATCTGGGATCTGTCCCTTTGGGGAGGGGTACTGTGAGGATTAAGCACTTTGGTTTGTGTTTCTAGTGACATTTCCGCAGTTCTTGTCATGTTCTGTTTTCAGATTCCTCCATTAAGTCACACCAGGTTTAGGTTGACTTGATTTGTGTCTGGTTTTTGGTTCTTCATGGGCAGGTCACCTACTTTGTTACCTTTTTGTTACTATCTTGGATTTGTCATGTCAAGCTTTTTTTATTGAATGTTTATGGAAAGTTTCTGCCACCAAACCTGGTCTCCGGCCTTTTGGGTCCTACATCACATCTACCCTGTTCCTCAGGGCTGTTAATGTATTTTGATTTATTCCACTCTTCCAGTTTCAAACTTTTTTACAAGCATTTTTAAACACATTGGACTCAATCAGGATGGGAAATTTTACCTCCTTTGGTCCGCCGCCAACATTTGGTCTCCCTTTTGCAACATACCAGGATTTATTTGCCTAACCTTTGAGGCTGCATTATTTATTGCAAAATGTTACCTAGCAACAAACTGAATACTTCGGTTGCAAAAGAAGCAAATGTCTTGCATTGAGGTAACTGCTCTGCCTGTGTGTGCTGCCTTCAGTTTCTGCAGGACATCATCACAACACAGCAGGAGCAGCTAACAGGTCCTGATGCCTCTCACATCTGTGGATCTCTGCTTCATGATCTGAACTCACCATCCCATAAACCCCTGCAGAAACATCAGGCCCAAAAGACAAGGTTAGATCATCAGTGCTATTATATGGATAGTTTACTAAACAGCAGGCAGGTGGTGGTGCAAGTTAAATAGGGGTTTTCGGAGCGCACTGCTTCCCTTTTTTTGTCTGACACAGCTGTGCTTCTGAAATGTTGAGCTGAGGCGGAGTGGTCTGTGTGCTCTCCCAGCAGGGGACCGATGCTGATCTGGCTCTTGAAGTCAGTCAGAGTTTCTGCTCGTTTAATCATCTCTTTTTCTTCTCCTCAAAGCTCTGTTCCTCTCAGTTACAACACAAAACTGCAATGTTTTTTTAAACTTAAAAGAAATCCGATTCTACACCAGTAAAGTCAAAATATAAATTAGAATTTGTCGAATTTGTCTGGATCACAAATTGTAACGTAAAATAACCATGTATTAACCCTTTAATTCTGGGACGCTGAGAAGAAAATATAAAGATTATAATGAATCCTCAGAGTCAATTCTGTATTTTTCTGCAGGAAAAATGATGAGATCAGAAAAACAGCATCAGTCATACTCTTGTTCACAACATCAATGAAGCTCTGAGCTTCAACAAAGCAACTTAAGGTCAAATTAGGGAACAATATTTTACATCTGGCCTAATAAATGCAGGTGAAACAACACTTGATGAAGAGAATGTTATCAGGTCAAAAAGACATCAGGCATGTTGAACATGCTGTGAAGATGAAGCGTTTACTCTCTTTTCTGCCTGAATTTATTTGTTTATCATATATATATATAGTTTGAATTAAACAGAGTCAAAAGAGGAATAAGGTTCGGCTGGTAGTTAAGCAGGTAAAATACATAATAATATTTAAAAACAACTAATAGTTTATTTAATTTTAATTGAATTTAAAAGGAACAGAACCTCCGATCATCTGATCAGAGGTCGACCGCCCTGCATCTCCACCACTGCTGCTGTGAAAATAATATGAAGTGTTTATTAAAAGCCTGATAATCTCTAAATTTTCCATTTTATATCTAAAACAGCTTAACAGAGCAGATAAATGGGGTCAAATCCGAGTGGTTTAACTCTTTACAACAGAGCTTTAGCTCCAGTGTTTACATTTTTTCAACTAACGTAACTCTCCAACCATTTATGCAACACGTAATCCCAGCTGGTTTTGCAATGATATGCAACAAATTACACAAGTAATGTGTCCCCGATATAAAAAGTCGCTTGACTCCACGGCAGAATCCGCTAATTCATGTTGATCACGCAAAATGTTGAAAATTTACGATATGTCAAAGAGCATGTGATCAGGTTGCACCAATGATATCTCCAGTGTTATAGGATTAAAATGAATGAAAAGACATATTTAAAGACATATTTTTAAAAAAAGCAAATGTATGTAACATTTTTAAACTCGAAAGTAGACCTACATGTTGTGAACTTGAAGCATGGGGGCTTTCATCTGCTCCGCCCCCTAACTCTTAAACTCTCTTCCACCAGATATGAAAAACTTTGACTCTCTGTCCCAAAACAAATTCAAATCAAAACTCAAAATACGTCTGATTAGGAAGTCATATTTTTAACACCTCCTCAACATTTCTGTCTCTCCCATTTGTTATTATTGTTTTACTCCTACAAGTGGCCTTTTAAAAAATGTTATTTATTATTATTATTATTTAGCCACACATGCTATATTTTCCCCTACTCCTATATTTGACTCGCATGTAAGGAAATGTGCTGATTTGGCAAAAGCTGCAAAATACAATAAAAATTTTGAATTTATACAAACTGAAAAGTAATAATAAGAACGAGAAACAATAAAACAGACTATTGTGTCATAATAGAAAAGAAAAAATCCACCAGCCCCCCTTGTGAATACAAATGAGCAGTTAATGTGTTTATGGTTCCTAATCATTCTTCTATTTTTCAGCCATCATCTAATAAGTAAAAGGGTAATATCATTTACAATCATAACAGCCTTCAAATATCTAAAAAGCAACAATTCCATCTGGTTAATTGGCTTTATTTGTGAGTAGACTGATCAATAAATCCGATCGATAACAGAAAAAGAGAGCATGAGGCTTCGGAGAAGTATCGAGCATCTCCTCTGCTGAGGCTGAGCACAGCAGCGACTGCATCAATGACACTCATCCTCACAACAGCAATGTAGCTGAGCTTCAACAAGCAACTCAATGACCAGAGATGGAAGATCTGAGGAGGAGAAAGGAACTTCTTTTAAAGGAAACCAAGTGATTGATCAGAAAAACAGAAGCAGGATGTCATATCAGAAGTATGAAATCAAATTCTATCACAAACCACAACTCAGCAGAAGCTGATGAACTATTACAATCTCTTAGGCCCAGTATTTAAAAACTTTAGATCAAGATTAAAGGGATCCGGATTGCCAAATCCCCTGATCCCACTCCACGGAAGGAATTTTTTTTACCCCGGAATTTCAAAACTTTGCTGGATCAGATCAAATTCGCTCAGATCTGCTCAGATGGTTTTTGAAATACCAGACAGAAGCATTTAATACGAATTAAAGGCTGATTTGGATCACCAAAATCCAATACTCTTCAGGAAAATAATTTCTTTGAAATTTTCAATTTTAAATCAAGATCTAATCCTGGAGGTTTAATCCTATGGGATTATGTTTGAAATACTGGGCCTTATCTTTTCCAATCTGATTGTCATCCCTGTAAAAAGTCCCAACATGAGTGTGTAGTCTCAGTGCAGTGAGGGATTGAATGAATGATGGAAATCTCACGTATGAGACAAATAAAAGGACATTTTAGAGTAAAAACTGACAGTTTAGAGTAAATTTGACTATTGAGAAACTAACATTTAGAGCAGACCTCTGTGGGGTCAGATCAAGATCAGCTTCAGGTGAAATTAAAACAGATTGCAAAAACATTGGAAACATTTTTACACTAAGAAAGTACTCATTGTTAAGTTAAAATAAATATTGACTACTTGAAGAAGAAAGGTGAATTAAAAAAAATGACCTCCATGTAAAAAATCATGATCCTACAGAAAATCTGGAGACCTTGTGTGAAGCAAGTTTGTAAAAATTTAATAAGAATCATGTCAGACTTGAAGCCTTTCCCTGCTCAAAGCCATTCTGGTGTTACACCACAGAAACAAACTTATGGATGAGTGGAGCTGGCAGCAGCAGACTTCCCATCAGCACTTGCAGAGGAGACATGATCATGTTGCTAATTAGACCAAAGCTCTGTGTCCCAAACAGCTGCCTCACCTTCCACCTTCATTTCCCGTCGGAGCGCACACGCATGGCTGTCCATTTGATTACTGACGGTGACACAGCTCCACACACACACCCACACACCCCCACACACCCAAACCCGCATGGTAACACCTGTCTGCAGCAGCAGTCCACAGAGATGAGACGGATGACAAGAGCTGCTGCTGCTGCGGTGGGATCTGTCAGATTCCTTTTACTGAGAAATCACCAACCACAGTGCAGGTTCCACCGATGACTTACGTTTAATACCTGCTGATGATTTCACTTCCTGTTGACCATAAAGTTTTCATTTGTTTGTGTTTAGCATGTTATGCTTTGACAGACAAGTTGCAGAAACTAAAAATGTTTAACTTTCCAGACAACAAAGCTCCAGCGTCCATCAATGAAATCGCTTTTACTTAAAAAAATGACTAAAACTAAACCATGGTTTTACATTTGAGAACAAGTAACAACAAAAAATAAATTCTACAACATGCTTAAGCCATGTCAAATCTAATGTTTACAATAAACCAGTTCTCTTTCATCTCTCGATGTTAGACACATTTTAATTTCGTTTGTTTCTTTTTTTAAGTTGTGCTTTTTAAATGATTCAGTCTAAACATTTTAGTATGAGTAAACAGTTTAAACGGTAATTTTACTTCTTAATAAATCCTATAGTGTTAAAAATGTACAGAAAAGTTTTTAAACAGTATTTCTTTCTAAATGTGTATTATTTTTCACACAGCCAAGATTATTAGTTTTTAGGTGCATGATTTCTGTGCATGTTTCAAATTTGCAAAACATTGATGACTAAAATCACATTTTATATCTAAAAGCTTATATTATAAATAGATAATAGGATTTTGTCAATAATACCATGAATGCTAAATATTTGCATATTTTTCCTGTATTAAATGTTTTAGTTTAATCATTTAAATCCTAAATAATCTTGTTTTCATGTTGTTCTATCAATTTTATGCTCTTAAAATCAAGCTTGTCGCTCCTGCATAAACTTTCTGCTTCAAATGTTGGTTTTCTGCTCGTTTTCCTAAACAAATGAAATGAAAACAACAGTTTGCTGATTAAACTTGATAAACCACATGAGTGTCTCATCAATATGCAAAAACAAATGTAACCAACCTGAAATATTCAGATCCATTAAATCTAGAAACAGATAATGCTGTTGTGCTGTTCTATTTTAGCTACAAAAAAAGAAAAGAAAAAAGAGAACTAAAATCTGGTTTTTTTCTTTAATCAATAATGAGGAAAAACATGAAATGCAAATAAAATGACTTGATGTTTACACATGATAAAGGGACTTTTGGTGCATTTTTTTTTAATTACAGCTGTATTCTGCTAAATGATTCTCCCTGAGTTGATAATGTTGCTGGATTTTTAATGTGTTTTTATTTATTTTTATTTGTATTTGTTTTTATTATATTTTATTATGTATGCTTTTTCGACTTTCTGTCTTACTGTTATTCATGTTACTGTGGAAAGCACTTTGAGATGCTTGAAAACAGGAAAAGCGCTATATAAATAAAGTTGAATTTGAATTTGAAAAAGTTCTCTCCTCTTTTTGACAGTGTTGGATTATTTCATCTGGTTTCAGGCTTTTATTTTGTCAGGTTTAAACTCAGCTTTTGTTTTTTTATGTCTCTATATAAAATTCTCTTCCCATTGAGTCTCCTCGGCTCGTCCAAGCCACCAATGCTGACGTGAGCCATGTTGGAATCAATACATTCTGCGCCTCATCAGTCACATCTCCTCTGGGTGAGCAGGCGGCTGTTTATTGACTGAGACTGTAAATATATTTCCCCACTTAACAGATGATTTAGGTGAGTAGCATCTAAAATAAAAGACCTCTAACTAAAGTGAAAATCTATGCCTTCACTTACAGCATAAAACAAACCAAAGAGTTTTCAGTGAGGAGTAAAAAAATCAATTCCTTCATCAACTAAAATACACATCGTATTTTTTTCCTTCATTTTCTCACGGTTGTGAACTTTCAGCTTCTTTCCCATCATCCCTTTTGTTTTTCACCCATCTTAACAACAGCAGTCTTCCCTGTCATACTAATCCAGGCTGGCAGAGTCTTTAAAGACCCAGGAAATAGATGCAGGTGTTTAACAGTGACTCCGCCACCACCCGCCACCGTTCCCATCTTCAGAGAATCTCAGGTTTTCATTTCTCATTACTAAATTCAAAGAGATGAACACTCGAAATGCATCAGACTGTGAATCTAAGTGATAAGAAGTTTCATATTTGAGCTAATTTATTATTTGATCTTATTCAGAATAATTAAGCTGCACCTTTGGACTGTCACATAGTGAGTTTTAGGGATCAATCCACTTTCCCCACAATATGATTTAATCCTTAATTTTTGGGTCACAGTTTTGTTTCGGTTTGAAATGTGATTTGTGTTTCACAATACTTCTAAAAAATGAAAATGCAGAAAAATATCTTTGTATTTGCCCAGCATACGTGTTTGACACTTTCGACATTTTCAAATACATGCAGTAAGGAATCAGCGATTCACTTTCTCCATGAGTTCAATGGTGTAAACATACAGATTGATTTTAAACCAGGAATTATGGCATTTTTAATCTAAGTTTTAGTGTATTTTGTTTGTTTGTTTTATGTGATAAATATAAGAGATTAAAATAAATGGATCAGTCTTCATTTACCTGCTGTACGCAATAAAAAACAGCTGACATTTACATTAAAATTTGCTCTTCTTCTGTGTTTTGGCCAATTTTCTTCCAAAGGTTAAGAGTGATGAACGGTTGACGCTAAGGAGCATCAGCTGACCTTAAGGTCAGACAATTAGAATGAAAGAAAGATCCTAATTACTGGGATGTGATGACTAACCAGGGGGAACTTCACCAAACGAATGACAGAAATATGACTATTTATTTTAAAATATTAAACTAACAGTAATAAGAATGAATAAAGAGATTTACATTGTAGCTCCAACAGTTTAGGACTGGACTATTTGAGCTTGAACTCAAGCCTTAGTCCCCGTTGCCCTTTCAGGTGGCTGAGTATGGGTGAAAAAGGCTCAAACCTGCACAGGAAATGGAGGCTGGAGGCCAAAAAAATAAATAAATAAAATAAAGGTCCTAAACCACTGTGGAGTGACAAGGTTCATGCATTTTTTCTAAGAGCATGCTTTGAGTGACAGGTCATAGTCAACACTTAGACAACACATAATGGCAGGTGAGGGTGAAGTATGTGAGTCGGAGGTGTATCGAATGAAATCCAAATCCTGAAGACTGTAAAAGAAGCCTTTTATTGCTCTTCACGTTATTAGTGTGCGCTTCTAGTGTGCAGCCCGATAATCAGACAATTAGATCACAGTTTGTGTGAACATCCAACGGGCAAATATGTATCATGTGAAGGCCCGTGCATGCAGCATACACTTGCAGCCAATAACGAGGCAGCACCTTACTGACAACTGGAGTGTGACCTAAGGGCATCACATGTGTGTCATAAGTGTGCCTTTCGAATAGTTCACATTACACTTCCCACAATGGTACATTCCATTTTTATGACTTCCCTTAAAACTCCTACACCTCTATACACCTCCTTTAAGGCACAGCCTCCTCTCTCTATGACCCTCCATAGGCCTGAACAACCCAAAAACCCACAGTAACCGCACGGGTAAACCACCTGTTGGTTGCATGTGTAACAAAAGACTGGTTTATACTGGGCCGTTTGCAGCGTCTCTGTTAAGTTACATTGACACAAAAAAATAGAACATTCATCAATCAATGGGAATGTTTCATCACTTTTGTCATGTCTGTGTCTGACATCCGTCTCTTCGCACCGCATCTCCAGCTTTATGCAGGAGTTCTATTTCCAGATGTGTCAATTTGTGGCAAAAAGCCAAGGAACCGGGAACTGCTCCGGGTTTCAAAATAAAAACTTCTATTGGTCTTGACATAAGGTTGATGCTGATTGGTCAGAAATGCTTCCAATCAATTAGTTCGTTAATTAATGGTCTGTCTGTGATTGGCTGGCTTGGTGGCATATTTATAACGTGGTGTCCTGCTCTGCTTTGAGCACGGAACAGAGGGAATTTCTCTGGAGTTAAAATCATTTTGACTGCACATATTTTCAAGTTTTTAAGAACAGATTTGTTTTGTTTGTTATCAATGGATCTTGATTCTTTCTGGAGGGCTAATCTTGAATGTTTGCCCTAAACATTGCAAGTTGTGGTGTGACCATGGAGCAGAGGTGGAGCGGTTGACCTCTCATCAGATGACTGCAGGTTTGGTTCCCGCCCTGCCTGGCCATGTGTCTAAGTGTCCGAAGATAGCCGTGCGCTAAATAAGTATTCGCCATTTACCATTTTACCCAATGTTCAAATACGACCAACCAAACATGGGGTTTAATATTCACAACTCAACTTTTGCAACAATATTGTCCATCTTCCAATTCTTACCCCCCCCAGTTAAATGTATTGTAACATGTTTGCACCAGCACAAAATGCTCAATGGTTTTAGTAGAAAACTAAATACCCATTCACTAATAGGAGTTGCATCTTACACATGTGTTGGCAGTTTCATTTTTATGCCATTTAAAGTGAAAAGCAGCAAGGAAATGTCTAACAGTCCATACGTTTAGGTCAAATTCATGCATATTTCTACACAAATGCAAATACTTTAAAAAAAAAAAACATCCCTCCTCTCTCTCCCTGAATATTTCTGTATTGATGAGACCATTACTGATGATAAGGCAGTGCAACATCAGCATCTTTCCTCTTCCCTTTTATTCACACACACACACACACACTAATCAGGAGTCAGGTTACAGCTCCACTGCTGCTGTGCATTTCCGAGTGTGTGTGTGCGTTTGTGTACTCAGCAGGAGGCTGGGGAATCTGACTTCCTGGCGACGCTCCAACAAACAGCAATATTTTGCAGGCTGAGACCACTGAGGTGCTCACCCACTGGCACGCTAACGCACACATCATGAGGGTGACGTGTGATGGTTGTTAAAATGATCAGGCTAAATGAACGGCAGGAGAGCACGAAGAACTCATCCTCTGCTATAAGCCGAGACGGTTGTTACAGGATCACCAGACCTTTGTCAGAAATAACCGCCTCTTTTCCAATTTTTTTCTAAATCTAGAAAAACAAAGTGGTTTTCAGAGGCACAATCGTTGTTGTCCCTCCATGGAAACAGGTGTCTGTTCCACCCAATGAATGCATGACATCTGCTCTGGAGTGTTTTGTGCGAGTGTCACGCCTCATCTCATGGCCTTCACCAATCCTTTGTGCTGCCTTAAAGTCAAAAGCGGCTCCAGTTTGAGGGGAAGCAGGTGAGACCAGCAGCTCAA
>NC_050524.1:22724141-22733451 GCF_002922805.2 Oryzias melastigma | reverse complement strand
CTCATGGCCTTCACCCATCCTTTGTGCTGCCTTAAAGTCAAAAGCGGCTCCAGTTTGAGGGGAAGCAGGTGAGACCAGCAGCTGAACCTCATTGTATTCCAGAGATCACCGCCGCCTGAGAGACCGGCCCCTTATTTTCCTCACAATTCTGGACGTTTTTCCCAAGAATCTTCTCATCTGACGGATGAGTGAAAGCCATTATCCCACTGGGATAATTTAAAATCGACAAAAGAGACGCATGTATTAGACCTTTCTGAGGATTTCTAAACTTCTATGCAACTATTCTGCTGATTTGCATAATACAGTTTCACAACATTATCCAGAAATATTGCTGCTCAGCTCAATAAGAAAAAAGATAACAAAAACTATGCCAAAAACTCCAATTTATTTTAAAATAATCTCCTCAGACTGAGTTTGGCTCCAACCTTTTAGTCTTTACGTTCTCCAAACTCAGGTGTCTCAAAGTCATTAGAACAATCATCACGGCGTCCTCATCATACAAACCAGCAGCGACCGTCGCAACCGTTTAATGAACGGCTCCCTGACCCGTGTTCAGCACTAAGTTGGGTTGCAACTCTGGAGCGCGTTGTTAAAGCAGCTGAGCCGGCCAATTATTATAATGATGCTGACAGCCCGCTTTGATCCCTGCACATATTTGCTGTCCTCCTCTTTGCATCAAGAGTAAAAAATGGAGAAGTTCTGCTGCAGATTCATGTTTAAAAAGGCTCAAACTGTTCCCATTTAAGGGTGACGACCAGCTCATTGAGTTTATTAGAAGTACAGGAAGTTCAAAAGTTCTTTAAAAAAAATGAACATTCCTGCTAAAAACTCATCTTTACATCCTTTCAGAGATTCAAACCTCTGAACGTTTTGAGGGAACTCTGACCTTGTGACCCATCTTTAAGAAAAACAAAACATTCTTTCTGGAGATGTTCTGTATTAGAAAGAGGTCTCATCAGTTCAGAATGTTGTGGTCCTCTAAGCTTCCAGATCTGACAGCACATGGGTCTGCTCCTGCAGGATTCTCAGAACCCGCCTGAGCAGAACCTGGAAGATGCAAAGGCGCGATAAGGTCACGGAGCGGGAACGTCCATTGCATCTTTGACAGTTTACATGGAGCCCGCGTGTCGTGGGGATAATGACAGCCAGCAGGTCACAGGCACAGAGGCGCGCGCGCACACACGCTCGCACACACGCCGTGCGCCTCTACAGTCAGAGAAGTAGCAGGAATCTGCAGAACACCGGAGTTCAGGCGCACTTACATCTCAGCGGACGGCGGCTGGCTACGGCAGAGGAGTGCGTGTCCGCACGCTTGTCCCATCGCGCATCCTGCCTCGCGCCTCCTCTTGAATCCAAACAGCTGCAGTCAGAGGCGAACAGAGGGGAGAGGAGGAGGAGGGAAGAGGGGGAGCGCTGCCTCTGTTTCTGTCTGTCAGAGCGGGAGGGGGGGCAGACGACAGGCGATGGATGAGTAGATTTCTGGGTGTGTGCTCCTCGCGCTTCCTCTCTGCCTCCGCCGGGTCTCGAGCTCTGAGCGCGCGGGGATTGGTCCGGACCCGGTAAGTGATATCCGAGCTGCGGAGAGCGAGGATGGACGAGAGGAGAGACAGAGAGAGCTCGCGCTCAGCAGCACATGGGCGCATCGAGCCGCGCGGTGCGTCACGTGAAACACTGGCCTTTACCCCCCCGCCCGCCTCAAAGTCACAGGCTTTAAATCACGAAGTGGGAATAAAAGTTATGAAGCACCAACTTTCACTGCGCATCCGCAAACCTCTGCGGCGCATTTCTCCACACGGCGCTGCTGCTCCCGCTCAGCCGGAATCCCGTTTCCCGCAGGCAGAAGGCTGGAGCTGCGGCAGGGATCGATCCCTCTCCCCTCCAACAGCAGATCTTATCGGCTCAAGCCGGCAAGCTTTCATTAGGAGCAACACGCTGCTCCCCAGCGCGTCAATCACGGGCCTCCGCGGGTCTCAAGGTCCAACACATCCTCTCCCGTTTATGGCATTTCTGGCACGCGCGCTGCAGGCGCGCGAGACACGCGTGTGAACGTTCAAGGCCTTTAAAGATCATCCATGAGGGTTTACCTTTTCAAACTCTTACTTTTTTACATGTTTGATTTAGAAATGTTGACAAAGTGAGATTTCTATATTTCACCTATCCTCCGGTAGCCATGGCAACCACGATGTTTACCATTATCATTTATCTGACTCCTGACTGATTGGAGAGAACATTCAAACTGGAATACATCAACTCAATCTGCTGTGATTAAACTGGAAGAAACTTAATGTGCATGATGTTTCTTCTGTTTTTCATTTTATTTTATTTATTTCATTTTTTGGCTACTGACCTCTACCCAAAATGAACAAACAAAACAAATAGTCAAATCAACTTTTAAAGCCCAGAGGAAAATTGATCTCGGGTTCATCAGGGTAAGAACCCTTCAGGAATTTAAACCCACTCTAAGTTTTTTTAAGTGTGTTTTGGGCTTCTAACATCAGCAATGTTTGTGGAATTTTTTTGAGGGTCCGGAGGACAGACATGAAGAAAATGAAGCTTAAATGTATTTTTCTAACCATGTCTTTATTCAAATTGTTGTGAATCAGGAGCTGACGAAAAAACATGCGGTTTAAAAAAGTGCATATTTATAATGCATGCTTCACTTTTTAAAACTCAAATGTTTTTCCGTTGTTACATGCAAGTTTTTGAGTCCGTTTTGGGGCTCTAAGTACAAAATAGACGGCCACTGAACACCGATTGAAAGTTAAACCAGTTTAACTTTGACCCAGAGTTGCTCCAGCACACAGTCCCTGGATGCCGCTCAGCTGACGCTCATTGACAATCGCCCACCTGTTTCTTAAGCACTGTACAAAGCCTCACTCAGTGTGAAGTATTGTTTTGTGCCACCCTGCCTACATTACCGAGCGTTTCTATCGGGAACTGATCTTCTTTTTCTGACCCTGCTTATTCTCTGATTGCCTGGCCTGACCTTCGCCTGAACCCTGACAGCTCTAGTCTCTTCTTTGATGATCCCATGCTCGTGATTGACCTCTGCCTGTCTGACCGTGAATGAGCTTTTTGGACTTTTAGCTGTGCTTAGTTCCTGCCTGAACTAAAAAACCTGCTGCACGTGGAACGGGCTGTCTGCCCGTTTGTGACACAATGTGTGAAAACACTGAGTTTTCCAAAGACGTGTAACCATACAGTGGTAGAATGTTCTAATAATGTTCCGTTTGTATTATTTTGATAAAGAAAAAAACAGTGATCTCAACTTTATGACACTAAAATGTGAATGGATTTGATATTAATTCTTGTTTATTTGTTTATAAGTACACATGTAATTTACACTTGATTATTGTCAAGAAGCACAAGGACTGTGGAAAACTTCATCTGCACAGTTCAGTATCAGGTAGTTATCTTTGAGTCACACTGGTTGAATTTTTGACTAAAGTTGTTCTGGACTGATTTTAGGTCGGTGAATCAGGTCGAATTGTTTAAAATGAACCTATACTGACTCTGAATTGGATCAGCAACCAGTAATTATGATATGAATCAAATAATTGTTACACCCCAACAAACGCAGCATAAGAGCGAGGGACTTAAAGATCTCAGAAAAATTCAAAATCTGATCATCAGTTAGCTGCATAGGGATGGTTTCATCTGAGCTGCAGAAAATCCAGAGCAAGTTCAAAAATACAATTCAAAAAGAATTAGAAACTTTTAACTTTTATTTTGCATAAATCGTGAAAAGATTGACAGAATCCAGGGAAATCTCAGGTCAAACCTAGAAACTCCTCCTGGATGAACATGACAATGAAGCCTCAGGCAACGCCACGTGAAAAACGGTCACGTCACTATCATCAATGTAGCTAGATTGACAGCTTGGAAAGTGATCGTCACAAACACACTCCATGGCTGCAGATTTAACCTTGAAACTGTTTTGAAAATGAAGGCAAAAGAATTCTGAGCAGAAATGAGTTCCTCAACTTTCAAAAACACGTTCCTCTCCATGGATGACGAGCATCATTGAGGTCACAACAGCGCACTAAGCGTGCGTCCGTGACTGTCCACTTCCCTCGTTTCACCCACCGCACATCACACTGAGCAGAGATTCATTCAGTTTCTGCCTCTTAGCTCTCTGAGCATCACACGGCTGCCTCAAAAATACGGCTCCATGCCTGTCAGCGTGCGTTACTTTGGCTTTTTTCAAAAATGCGAGCAAACAAATTATGCATCTTTGAGACAGGCCTGGCTGACAAACGTGCCTAAAGATACAATTTAAGAGAAAACAAATCTGTTATGTGTCAACACAACACTGACTCATCCCTTATGTGAGATGTCTTCTTCTGTGGGTCAGTGTTAAGCTGCTTTACTGAAAATACAAAAAAACATTTCTACCAAGAGTTTGGGAAAAGAAAAAAGTTTACCATAAAGCTTCAGAGTTGCAAAATCATCACATTACAAGACGCCTTTATTGACCCACGCCAATGAAATTCTTGTTTTTGGTGTTTTCAACATGTTCTTGAAGCATTTTTCTCATGATGGAGGACATATATAAAAGAATTTAGGATTTAAACTTTGTTTCTCAGCATTTCTTTATTCAAATCTTGTTGGATCAGGAGTAGATTAAAACCAGTGGTTTGAAAAAGCTCCGGTTTGTAATGCAGGAACTGCAATGCTCCGCTCCTTTTCTAAACCATCCACTTGCAGACTAATAGATACATTAAAATATTCATTTTTCTCGTCTGAGCTGGTTTCTGGTTTAAAACTGCACGGCTAGATCGCTCCAATATTGCTCCCCGTTACTTTACTTTGCTGTTTGCTTGGGGTTGCAAGGAGCTGTAAGCTAGCGGGGGAGAGTGTAAACAGAGGCATGCTGGGATATCAACATAGGGCTACTTCCACGTCAACAACCTAGAGGTGAATTTCTAATGAGCTCCTGCCGCACTGCAGAATATATGTCTCAAAAAATGATACAAGCTTTGGAATTCGACTATAAACAGAATACCGGTAATCAAAATGAAAAGACTGGGAACACTTTGAAACAAAGAAAGGAAATAAAGATCAGAATGGGACCTCCAGAAGAGGGTTAAAAGCTGCCATCTATAGTTCAGTGCTTATACCTGCTCAGAGCGTGTGGCGCTTCAAATAAAAATGTGTTGGGAAGATTTCAGATGCCTTTATCAGGCAAGAGTGAGACCGAACTCCCCTGATACTGATGTTCGAGTTGCTTGGAAACTGATGAACTCACCCCTTCCCTCAATTGTTTTCATAGCTGCAGTGAGGTGTGGTCATTTTGGACTAAAGTGGCAGATTTTACATGTTCAAAATTTGTTAAATGACTCATGCTCTGCTATGAAACAATTACAAGCTCACATTAGGTATTTTAGTGGAAATGTACAGATGTGCCAACTTCACAGTTGTTTGAAGCTCATTCTGCCTGATTTAAGTTACTTTTATACTGAACGTGATTTATAATAAGTCAATGTACAGACATGTTGAAAGGTCCTGGAGCGTGTTTTTAGTACCAGGCATGGCGGTCTTGCCTCAGTGCAGCTTTGGCGTCACAGCATAGCGCTACAAAGCTTCCAGAGCTCAAATACTAGAAATTTTAGCAAAGCTTTGTGTCGCGTCAACCAATCAGGAAGTCAGAGTAGTGTTGACGATGGTGGTGGGTGGAGTCAAATCAAATCATTGCTGTTTAAACTCCTCCTAAACTTTGATTAGTTTCCTATTTGTGAAACTGGATCACGTCTGCATTGTTTTGAAGAAAATAAAGGACATTGAGACGCAGCAGCACCCTTGAGCCTTGTTTCCACTGAGCGGTCCGGTACGGTTCGATCCGGTATTTCAAGCGTTTCCATTGTAAAATTGACCCATTAAACAGTTCCGACCCGTACCGCTTGAGGACCCCCATCCTTCCATAGAAAACTAGAACGGGACAGTTGAAGCGGGGCCATGGTTGTCAACCGTTGATAGGCAGAAAGTGATGACAACATTAGAAAGCACCAAAATAGCGCTAAGCTAGCGTTTCCATTTTTCTCTTTATGGCGACATTCTTATGAGCTGTCTGCAATATTCTTTCAAATAACATTAAATTCATGCTATACACAAAGTAGAAAAGTAAAGCAAGAAAAAGACGAGCTGCTGGATGATCTCCATTGTTGTTGCTTTTCTAGTCATCGCACTATAATGACGCACCAGCGGTCTACACCACACATGCACCGTGAAAACAAACCGCTCAGTTGAAGCGAGGCTTAATTGAGTGGAAATGCTCGGCAGATTTAACTGGACTGTACCGTACTGTACCACTCCTTACCGCACCATACTGCTCAGTGGAAATAAGGTTTTGTTGACCACCTCCATTTATTGCAGATCTGACAATTATCCGAAAAGAAAAGAAACAGATATCACAGAGTTGGCTGCCTGTCCTAGTTTCTGCACGAGGGTGACAGGTAGAGGGAGATCAGCTAATCCTTAAATTAAAGTATAACATCAAAATTTTTACAATATTTGTATTTTTTCCGTAACAGAGCTCAAATAATAACAGGATATTGGGCATAACTGCGATAAAATGACAATAATTTTGCAGACGTCAAAGGAGACACCTCTCACACCGGACAATGAAACAGAAAGGAAGGAGGGAAGTGCCAAGAATATAAAGGGAAAACCAGCAAAGAAGAACAACTTAGGGAGGGAGCTACAAACCTAACACTGAACACAGGGGGCAAAGAAACTTAGGAACAAACAACATTTTGTGTAATTGAAACAAAAAGACAGATCTTGTCCCACTACATTTACATCGAGATGATAACAAAAACGTCCTCTAATTTATTTTTATTTTTCCGCTCTCTTACTAATGCGGGACGATAAGTCCTCAAACTGGGTCACAGAGACATGAAGTACCGCTGAAAGCGTCCAGTAAATGGTGAAACTCACTGCACTGGGAGTCTCTGAATGATGCTTACTGATGCTTTTGTAGAGCTTATCAAAATAAATAAACTCCTCGCACATGCGGTGGGAGCACTTTGAGCATCAAATTTGGTGCATGAATTGGTTTGGATGCAAACTCTGCATTAAAACTTCACTGCTTCACTCTCCTTCACCAACCTGCCTGTAGTCTAAACCCACATCCAGCTAAGTGTTGCACATCACAACAAAACAAAATAAGAAAATAATTAAACCAGAAGAGATAATTCATGCAAGACTTTCAAAACTGAACACATTCGATAACTTTTTTTAAGTCATTTGTTGTGACTTGTTAAAACTACTTGTTAAAACTAAATGAAATATATTCCATAAGATGAAGCTGTCATTATTATTTTGTTATATAATGTGAATTTCACCAAGTCAAAAAAATCAGCACATCATTGTAGCATGAGGCCATGTCTTAAAGAGACATTTTCAGTTCAAAGGTCTCCTGAGTTCATCTGTTCTCACCTTCTCCGGTCCCCAATGTCCACATCTTTTTAAGCTCCAGGACTTCTAATTTAAAGAGAATCAATAAGAAAAAAAACATTTAGCAGTAAGGAATCATTTAACACTTGTATGTTTCCCTCAGGTCCAACCCTGAAGAACAAAAGAAACATATGAGGATGTTGCAGAAGTGAGAAGACCTGCTTTGGCTGCTCTGAAACCTCAAACAAAACCGTGTTTATTCCCCGTTTGGGCCGCATGGCTGATGTCCACATCACTGTCTAAACAGATCAAATCTGACTTAAGCCAGACCAGCGGGCTGCACAAAAACCCCAGAAGAAGTCTGAATCCGGCCTGTTGTTCAATTATCCTCCTACAAATCTATTCATCCCCAACATATAAGGATCATTAAAGTCTCTCTACAAAGAGACACAAGAAAGAAATATATTTTTTTCAACAGTAGCTGCAGAAAATTGATCAAACAGAAGCATGTTGAGTGACAGATGTCCTGAGACGTAGAGATGACAAAACTAGAGAAGAGCAGTGGAAGATTGTGGAATTTATTTTGACCAGCATAATTCATGTGCACGTGCGTGCATGCATGTTCGGTCACATCTGGTATGTTGGCAAACGGCACTTCTGTCCTCAGCTGTGTCTTAGTGTGCGTTTTTCTGTCTGTGTGTGTTTGAGCCTGTGGCCCCCGGACTCAAACGGTCTTCTGGGACTTGGGTCAAAGAAAAGTCTTTAGAGGACTCTCTCCACCAGCGGGAGAAAATAGTTCTGCTGCTTTTTGAATTCATAGGAAAACATAAATGTTTTTTAGTCAAAGTTTGCTTTATAAATTAATCAAAAAGCAGAATTCCAGCTTATTGTACCTGAACTGTTGCTCCGACATGAGGAGACAAGTTCAAAGAAAAACTGCTGACTGTTTCTTGGCTTTAACAAGTAAAGGCTTTCAAACAGAGACAATAAGAAGCAGCAGCTGGGATGTGACAGCTCTGTTTAGTGACCGCTTCTCCGCCATAAAGTGCACTGAAGCCTCGTTTTTACGAGAGGGGAAATTCCTGTTCTTCCAGTTTGTTCTCAAACACAGCGAGCGGACGGACGGACGGACGGAGCCCCTTCTGTAAATATAAGGCGACTGATGGACGACACAGCTTACCGTCTCTGTCCACGTTTCAGCTTCCCATGAAGCTGAAGATCGCTTCCTGCTTTCCTTTCTGTCCTTTCAGACTCACTTCACTTAGAAATCTGTTATCAGAACATCTCATGCTGAAGACATGGGTGAGACTAGAATCAAAAAATCCCCTGGTATCAATTTAAAAGTTTTGTAAGCATAAGAGTAAAAATCTTCTCACTGTTATTCAGAGCTGGAGCAGGAAGAAGAAGCCAGCCACGTTTCAGCTGATTGAGCTCCCTGGAGTGCTGCTCCTCCTGAGCTGATCCCACCAGAACTTGATTAGAGTCGCTGTCTTCAGGTTGTTCTGCTTCCTGACATTTATAGACAGCCTGCGACGCTTGTCTTTGATGCACTCCAGAGTTTGAAGATGCAGACTCTGCTGGTTTATTTATAATATCTTTTTTTTTTTTTTTTTAGCTCATGGCCTTATTGGTAAACAGTTCAGCCTCAATATTGGTCGTGATGCCAGCTGATATGAGAGAGCTGCAGACAAGTGACAGAATTGTTCCTTGTAGGATATGAGGGAAGGAATATACGGGGAGTCATGAGAGAGCTTCAGTGAAATTCTGTGGGGGGATCTCCTGCCACTGTCTGTTAGATGTTTGTTCTTCATGGTTTACTGAGGAGAAGAGTTGAAGGTTTTCTTTTGTGGGTCCTGCTGTGCTGCAGTCACTCCACACCTCTCTGCAAATATACAGAGAGTTCCCATCCCAGTCA
>NC_050524.1:22722116-22724094 GCF_002922805.2 Oryzias melastigma | reverse complement strand
CAATTTAATCACACTAAGTACTGTAAAGATCATATGACAAGAAAGCTTTTTACATTTTATTAATCTGATTGAAGGCAAAGTTCTGGGTAAATTATATGGTTCCTGATAGTAACTTAAAATATTGCCAGAAGTAAATCACAAACTTGTGAGTTAACCAGCTAATGAAGAGTTACATCAGCCAACATTAGTTATGTTTACATGGACGCAAGTAATCGGAATAAAAGCCTGATCAGAATAAAAATATGTAATGCAAACACACCATTTGGAATACTCCAGCAGGGATATGCAACTCCAGGCCTCGAGGGCCACAGTGTCTGCATGATTTCATGATATCCAAGCCCTACTCATGACTGACTACCTGGTTCAGGTGTGTCCAGCCAATTAGAACATGCCACAGCAAAGTGTGTTGGAAAACATGCAGGAATGTGGCTCCCGAGGCCTTCTCTAACCCAATCAGACTCATTCGGATTCAAATGTGCCTTCTGATTGAGATAGGTGGGTTAAGTCGATTGTTGATCCGATTGTGGTGCATGTGGGTCATTCGTAGACGTGTGCTCCAGAGGAAACTTTTGTGTGCAAACAGGACCGGCCGGCTACTTTGGGCGAGCAAACTGTCTTTCGGAACAAAGCAGCCAGACTCTTTTGCTTCATGTCTGCAAACAGGGGAGGTTGCTTTGCTATGGTGTGTGCTCCAGAGGAAACTTCGGACCGCAGTCCAGCCAGCTTCCGAGCTGAACCGTGTCCCCCGGGACAACCACATCTTTGAGCAGAGGAGCAGCTTCGGGACGGTGTGTGAGCTCCACAGACTGCGCTCTGAGCTGTTCTGTGAAACCATGCAATCAACCATGTGAATTTGTGCTCCCAATCGTGTCAAAAAAAAGTAACAAAGTTTGATGCTATTTACATGTACTTACGCATGTCCAAGGTGTACATTGCTGCTTTGCCCGCACATTTTTTAGTCTGTCAAATCCTAGCTTTCCCTCCGGATCCGTCCAACCGAAAAAAGAGTTGAGCATGGGTCGTACATATTCAGAAAATTATGTGTGAATAGTCACTTTCAAAATATAAAAAATAATAATAAAGGTAGGCTCTGAAGATAATTTGCTACATGCTAACAGCAACCATGTTTGAAGTTCTTCTATTTCATTTCTGGTATTTTAGAAAGTTCTGCATATGTCAGAATAATTTATTCCTGTTAAACGTTTGGAGAATGTGTAAATGTTTGTTATAATCGGATAAAGTTTCTCAAGGCTTTAAAAAAAAAGTGACTATTCCCATGTAATTTACTAAATAAATGTGGCCAGTGTCAAACTTTTTTCTTAGCTGCACAAATCCAGAGGAAAAGCCAAGGTTAGGATTAAGTTCAGGGTTGGGGTTGAATACACCAGATGGCTCCTGAGTTTCCTGTGTCTGCAGCTCACTGCTTCCCCGAGGGATGGATTGAATGTGGAGAGCAAATTTCTCTCACCTATGTGCGTAATGGGACTTTAACTCTGAATATGTGCGACAAACAACAATATTTTGCCTTGAACACACTTACAATACATGCGGACAATGCAGCAATCTAGAACTTGACGTGTGGTCATCATAAATTTCCATTTGTTTTTATGTTGGTCGCACATAAAAATATGCAAATAACAGCCAAAAATGTTTTAAAAAAGATCATCTTGTGAATTTTCAAAACTAAACTGATTCATCATAAGTAATTGCAAACATTACCAGACACACATATATATGCATGTGTGTGTTTCTATATTGTTTTAGGCCATGCTGATAGATAAAAACCTTTAAATAACAAGACAAGTGTTTATAACTAAGACTATCAAGTTGCTAAAGAACAAAAAAATATTAAATTTTAAAAACTAACCCAAATGTTAAGCATCTAAGATTAGCATTTCAACCTTTACCATTTAATATACTTAAGCATTTAGATTTTAAATACTCATTAGCTTGAATGTGGCTGACCAGTAAACAATAC
>NC_050524.1:22699968-22722081 GCF_002922805.2 Oryzias melastigma | reverse complement strand
AAACCGAAAACTCAGAGTTTTGCCGAATTTGGAGTTCACGAACTCAGAGTTCCAACAAAACCTGCTTCTTGAAACGGGCCCCAGGAGTAATTTATTTAAACCTACAATTTATCTAAACAAACATTAAATTATTCAGAAAACCAACAGGGAGCAAAATTTTATCAACACAGGCGAAAGAAAATTTGACCAACCAAATAAACCCTCCACACACTCCAGTCATCCAAAGATAAACAAAAATAACAGGTACGATGAGAACTGAACCTCCCACCTGCAGTTTCTTCCGTTTTGGGTTATTTTCATGTTGTTTTTGAATGAGCCTCCATTAGCTCCTCAGAGTTTGCTTCAGGTTGGAGTCAGTGGCACTGCACTGATTGAACTGAATCCCACCTGGTGTCCTGCCCAGCAGGCTCAGAGGTGAGGAGCATGAGCGCCACAGCAGACATCTGAAACAGGCTTGAACTCAATGTGCACGTGTAAAAGTAGCAAAAAAACAAGAAAAAGGGAAATCTCTGATATGATTTATCTTAGACCAGAGGAAGTTTTCTTTTAAAAAAATGAGTTTTTGCTATCATTTTATGAATAAATGGGCTTAAAATGAGTTGGAACAATTCAGTCCTCTGATAAGGAAAAAAACTGTTTTACAAATCATTGGGAAGAAGTTAGATATTTTTGTTAGTCATTTCAAAAGTAAATGATTACACGAAGACTTAAGTATTTCAAGCCGTTGTCTGTCACAATTTGGATTTAATGACTTAGGGGTCATTGAAACACACATTTCTGTGTCTCAGAAAATTAGAATAATTGTCAAATCACATGGTGCCACATATTTACCAGCCAATTAACTGAACACCTGATCCTTTAAGTCCCACTCTGACCATCTTTTAATGCATTGTTTCAGTGTTCCTATTTGCCGTTTAATTATGATTATGCTGTCTTTTGCCAAAAATACACAATCTTTCATTTTCTAAGACATAGTTTCTGCAGAGCGTCAGTATTTCGGTTAAAATTTAACTCTGTTTATTGGCACTGTTGGAGCTGAGTAAGCCTGTCCCATCTTCCCGTCATCCATCCGTTTCCATGTTCTCCTGTTAGCTTACAGCTACTCAGTACCTAACCTAACATGGCTGGTGCAACAAAAATGATGAGCAATATTAGACCTATCCAGCCGTTCAGTTTTGAACAAGAAGCAGCTCAGACAAGGAAAACGAAGACAAACTTGAATCTGTTTGTCTGCAAGTGGACACATCAGAATGGAGCGGCTTAATGATTGTAGCTTCTATGTCACAAATAGGCTCTTTTCAAACGGCTTATTTTTGGTCTGCTCCTAATTCACAACAATTTGAAAAAATATATACTCAAAAAGGCAGTTTTTGTATGTATATGTCCTCTATCGTCAGAAAAATGCAACAAAAACATGCTAAAACGCTATTTTTTATAGGCGTGGGTCTTTAAATAAGCCTACAATGATCATTTTCCAAAGTGATCAATCTGCACAAAAAACTCCTACTTTTTCCCACATTAATTAAAAAAAAAAAGTTTATTTTAGCTTCCTTTTTGAAGCCATAGAAGTTCATCCGTTTCAGAAATGGTGTAAAAATTAATTTTAAAGCTTTTCTTGGGAGAAGAAAATCACCAGCTGGAGAACAAAAAAACTTCTTCCCACACTTCCTATCAAGCCCTTCTTATCTTCAATTTCTGCTTTCTCTGTCTGTACGTCCCTCCCAGAATCCCCAAATCCTCCAACTTTTTGTCTCCTTCCTCCTTGACTTTTCCTTTTTCATCCTCTCACCTCGGTTCCCGCCCTGGCCTCATGGTAATCTCAGCGCAGCGTTGACTAGAATCCCTTTGGCATCTGCCATCTTTACTTGATCTTTTGAGTTCTTAGTGCTGCGAGTAACCCGGTGTTTATCCTCAGCCCAGGGCTGACTTCTCCCAAAACTAATTAAACCCTTTCTTAGCATGTTCATCATCCACATGGGGGCAGCTCTCTGCCGCTCAGCCGGGGGGAATGCAGTAAAGGAAAAAAAGAGGAACAATCCCAGTGTAAAATATTTCTTCTTTTAACATTGCTTTGCCTGTATAAAAAACATCCTGCAGGCGGTCATGCCATGCCTGCACAAGTCTACTGTATGTAAAGTACATGTGCATATGCATGATTCACTGTAATGTTCAGATGAGCTGATGCAGGCAAAACACTTCGCAGGCCATCTTGTTGATAACACAACTTTAAAGATAACTACGTATGGAGTATTAAAAAAAGCAATAATAAATTATTCTTTTGGATTTTTTTTTTCTCCAAAAGGCTTCAACCTGTTAAAAAAAAAAATCCCAACTATTCACAGTGTTTTGAGTATTTTTTTTCCTACAGCTCCACTTTAACAGCATCACATGTCAGAACTCAGTTAAGACCCACGTATTTAAGTTCAGGATTTATGTTGTTGTGATATAATGTATTTGGCTGAGAGGATTAAAGTCACATCCCGCAGTGAGACGCCGGCTTTGCTCCGGAGTGAGACATCGACACTCCCGGGCCCAGTCGGGACCATTAGTGGCTCTGGATTAAAGGCTTCAGAAAAACCCTGTCAGAGCCTGAGACCTGCAGAGCACTGCAATGTCCTGCTGCAGTTTGAATGAGAATGTTGGAGTGGTTATGTGAGGGACAGTTCAACATATCAGTCCAGAGGCGGCCAACCACACTTGATCATGAGTAGGTGACAAAACAACTTTTGGTTCAGAAAAAAATATATATATATATATCAAATTGAAATGGTTCAATGTAAATATTTTTTTAATTATAATAGCAGCCTTTATAATAATGATCTTTCATAGCTCTATGGAAAAGACTGAGTTTCCAGTTTTTGATAATAAAAAGTAAGAGGAAGTAAAACTGTTTATTAATGGAGTAAAAAAGGGGTAATTTGATCAAATTTATCTTCGAAGACTTATATATCATGATATATCTTGTATTAAAAGTAAAGTGACTAGGACTATATTTCTTTTCAATAATCTTAAAGTGCTACTTTGAACATCTTTTGATCAATTTTCAGAGTGTTCCCAGTGTTTTTTTTAGTTTTTTTTAAGGATTATACCTTTGTTGGCATAGAGCGACCCCGCCCCCTTTCCTTACCCATTCCTGAGAGCTCAGAGCAGGGAGCTTGTGGATTATTTTCTACATGACAAGTATGATTTCTTTCAAAGTACATTATTTTTGTCTGCTTCTGATTACCTAGAAATGTAGTTTTAAGAGGAATTTTCTTTATATATGTGGAGCACATCATCAGAAAGAAATGTTTTTGGGTCTTTGACATTTTTCTGATGATGGAGGACATATATAAAGAAAATTTAGTTCAAAATTGCATTTTTTTTTCTTCTGCTCCTAATTCACAGCTATTTGAATTAAAAGATACTCAGAAATGCAAGTTTGAGCTTTATTTTCTTTATTTTTTATTTTCTCACCTGTGTGTGAATGGGTGAATGGGTCTGTGACTGTGAAGCGCTTTAGGCCCTTGAAGGAGGGTAGAAAGCGCTATACAAGTATACGCCATTTACCATTTTACCATATAAGAACATGTAAGAACATGTTTTAAACACCAAAAACGGCATTTTCATTCGAGTGGGCCTTTATGGTTGGATGGTAGTAAATATTTTAAAATCACGGATTTCCTTGTGACAAACATACTTTTATAAAATAGAAATCCATCAGCTTTAATCCCAAATTTGGTGTTTTTACCACATAATGCACGACTATTTTCATAACCGGTCACACATTACTAAATATAATTTATTTATTTTCCTTTTCATTCATTTTCTAAAGCTGTTTTTGTCCCTTTTGGGGACAGTACACCCTAGATAGGTCGCCAGTCTGTTGCTGGGTCACAATCACACACCCATACACATTCACACGTAGGTGCAATTTAGAGTAACCAATTAATCTATGAAGCATGTTCCCCCAGCCGGTACTTGAATCAGGGACCTTCTTGCTGTGAGGCAAGAGCGCTAACCACTGTCCCAACGTGCTTCTCTTAAATATAATTTAATAATAAATATTATTTATCCTGTAACAGGCAGAGATTGTTATACTGTTCAATGTTCTTCCCATATTTAGAGGATGGTGTTGAAGTGTGGGTAAATACATATGAAAGCAATTTAATGTGTTTACGCTGATTGCATAATAGAGTTACAGTATTTGAACAATACATAAAGTTGGAAAAAGCATTACATTTGTTAAATCAGGACTGTTAATATTGGAAGATTTAGTAGAACAGAAAACTATTACGCATGCTTATCCTTACCATTCTTTAGACTTCCAAAACTCTTTAACCGTTTGTGCCATAAATGTAATTCCAGTAGGCTCTGAGAAAAAGGAATTTGAGGAAAACCGATATGAAAAGCATTTTTTCTCTGCATCAGAATCAGCTGATTTATGTTATTTAAATGAACAGTTACAGGATGTCATAGAATGTGTGTTCTTTAGGTGTCACTGGAAGCAGCTGGTCACTAGTGTGTAGCTGTCGCTAGTCAGTTTGCAATATCTAGCAACAGCTAACTGACTAGTAAAGAATAGAGTAGTGCCAGAAAGCTTCCAAAAGTTATTTGTTTGTACTAAAGAAGATAAAAATCAAAGGAAGAAATTTCATTTTAAGTTTCTACTTTAAAGCAAACAAGTTTAAAGTTTGGAAATTCAACAGAAAATTCAGAAAAGTTGTTCAAACAAACTAAGAAAATATTTGTAAAGAAGAAACTTGAGGAATATGTAATAGGTGGTTGGTGTTATGTGTGGTGGCAGATAGTAAACACCATCTTTTTTCAGTGTTTTCTTTACTGCTTTAATAAAGTGTTAGAAATAAACAAATATTTAATTTTTTTTTTCACTTCTCCTTTCTAGTCATGACGATACGTGGTATTTTTCAAGAAAGAAACAAATGAACAGAACAAAAACTGGCTAATTGTGGTTGTTATCAGCTTTTCCATAGCGTCAACACTGGCTATTACATTCTCTGTGCTTGAGTCACATGAATATCATCATGTGTGGTTGGAGCCGAGGGCACAGCCCCACTCTGAAGGTGAGTGTACTCCCACCTAGAGTCGGGTCTTCATTTAAAAAGGTAAGCATGGCATCATTTAGTCGAAGCGACTGGTCTGTCAGTCGGGAGGATGGCCTGTCTCATCCTCTCTCTGATTACACGACCCCCGGCTGTCGTCCCTGCGCGTTGGCATGCGCGTGCATGTGCGTTCACATGTGTCACGGTGTGAAAATAAAAGCTGTGTGTTTGTTTCAGCGAGAGCCAGATGGCTGCAGGCTGACTTAGCAGCAAGAATTAAAGGAAATCACATGAGACAGTTGTGCTTATCTTTCCATTAATACACTTCACTGAGAATAAGGGAACAAAGGAGGGTCTGACACACATGATGACCTCTCCCTACGCGGCATTCATGAACATGCACTCATAAATACGAGGTGTGTGCATCTGTTTGTTAAGATTTGCTCCTTGATCTGTTCTAAATGTTGCGTATTTTGTAAAACAAGAGCTTTTCCTCATATGAAAAGGTATCTGATCTTTCAGAACCTTCATTGGTTCTGTTACCTTTGGTGAAATGCATATTAATGTCAATCCCTGGATGGAAAATGAAGCAAAACAGGTTCAGGATCCACAGTTCTACCTCTGTTGTACCTCACTCAAAATGTCAGCATAGGTTTGAATGCAATTTTCTATTATTTTTTCTTTATTGTAGTTCACCTACATCATCTACTGCTCCCTTATTTGCTCATCAATTCCTTGGTTTTGATTGGGAGGTGTTCATCTTCTCCCCTGTCACTAACTGTGGGGCGAGTGTTGTCATCTTTGGTCCTAACCTGCTTGTAGAATCTCATGATGACATGTCTCTGCTCTGAGATTCCCTCCAATCTGAGTTAAACTCCTTTAGTCCAGTGAGGTGGATGCATTTTCACACCACCTCCCCCAAAAGCTCCCTCTTAGTTCAGCAGCCAGTTCTACCGTTGTTTTTGATCCACCAACTGCTGTAGGCAGAATCTGAACTCCCCGCTGAACAGGACATTCACACTCTAGTGCACTCGTTGGAGACACCATCGCAAATGGACTTGACAGTGAAGGACAGTCATGGAAGGCCTGCTGGCCGCTCTTTGAGACTCGAGATTGACTCTTTGTCGTCTAGCTTGAGTCATGTTGTTGTGCAGACGTTCACTGCAGATCTGCTAAAGACCTCCCTCAAAAACATCTGTCTCGAGGTGGCAATGCTCCAAATAAACATGCAAGTTGGTTTTGCCAGAAAGGGGCTTAAAGTTGTTAATTCATACTGATTATTTAAAAAAAAATAAAATAGTGAACCAACTTTTGGAGAAGATACCATACCAGGAATGCAGGACCTCACAGACAGAGGGGTACATGGAGAGACCAGAAAGCAAAAGTCACAGACTGCATTCATTTATCTTACAAATGTGACATTGAGTAACACTTAAGGAACTCCAACAGGAAAAGAATTATTGACAAAAAGCAATGATTTATAACAGAGTTTAAAAAGGTGATCAACCCATGAAATATCTACAGGTATATTCCAAAGTTGCACCTGAAATGCCTCATTTTCCCACTTCCAAGGTCGAACCAAAAGAACTTTGCAGTTCTGCGTATGTTTTAGGAAACAAAGGCGTTTGCTTTATTGCTCAGATATTCATTTTGAAAATTTGACACTGGAACTGGAGGTTCATTTTTTACTTTATGTGACAACTATATTTGACACCAACATTTTCTGGAGGAAACTTGAGAAGGGAATGCTCTTTGATAAATAATGTTTTTCAAGTTTACCTTACAGCAGGGGTGTCAAGAGCCGGTGTACTATGATTCCCAACCAATCTGCTGTTGAAACTTCTAACTGGCTAAACACATCTGATCCAGGTAATCAGGAGCAAGTAAGGCAGGATTTCTGGCCCTCGAGGTCTGGTGTTTGACACTCCTGACTTAAAGCAAATTCTTCTTTTCTTTAGGTTCAAGTTAGGAATGGAAGAAGTCAGCAGTCAGTTCTCTGAGCCTGAGGAGTTTCACAAATCATTCATCTTCAGAACTCACTGAAGCCCATTTGGGGTAATGTGGTTGCTGGAGCTTATCCCTGCTACTGTTGGGTAAAGGTGGGGTAATCCCTGGATGGGTCATCAATTTGTCACAGAGCCGCACACTTACATGCACACAAAGGGGTCATTTAAAGATATCAATTAAACTGTGAAGCTGGACAGTGAAAGGAAGCCGGAGTGTCTGGAGAAAACCCACACATGCACAAGAAGAACTTGAAATGGTGAGAAAATGCAGGTTTCTATGACTTCGATGTGTGTGGAGACAGGATACCTGGGACCACAGTTTCAAAAAGCGGGGGTTAAAAAAGAGTTTATTGTGTTTAAAACATGTAGCTGAGTCTTCACTCACACAATAAAAAAATAACAAATAAGGCACGCAATCAAAAGAGAGGCTTTGGTAAATCGAATCCCTCCTGGGTTACTAAAAACAAGGTAAAAAGCAGCAGAGTTGTACTGGTAAATGGCATATACTGGTATAGTGCTTTCTACCCTCCTCCGAGGGCCCAAAGCGCTTCACAGTCACAGACCCATTCACCCATTCACACACACATTCACACACTGGTGGTGGCTCCGCTGCCGAACACTGGCGCCAACCTCCCACCAGAGGCAATTTGGGTTCAGTGTCTTGCTCAAGGACACTTCGACACATGGGCGGGCAAGGCGGGAGTCAAACCTGCAGTCTGTCAATCAGGAGTTGACCACCCTACCACTGCACCACGGCCGCCCAAAGGCTCAAAGAGGGGCGGATCACAACCACACCCCTTTGGGTTCCAGTGTCTGGCTCTGGGATCAGCAGCGCTTCCTGTTCCAGCACTGCCTCAAGTCGAGCTGCTTTACCCTGTGGGCGGTCCAGTGCTGGCTTCTTCCATCGCACTCCTCAAATGTCGACCCGGCACTGGCTTCTCTGCCGCGCTCCTCAGCTGTCGGCCTGGTGCTGGCTTCTCCCGCCACAAAAAAGTCCTTAAAAAGTCTCCCATTGCCCCCCCCCTCCCTGCAGCACACCTGTGTCCAATCCTGTGACAATGGGTCAGCCCACTCAGGGGTCCTCTGGCATATCAACAAAGCCAAGAAAAAAATAACTACACGATTCACCCTGTTACACAAACAGAAAAGTACCCAGCTGGTATGTGAACCAGGGCCTTCTTGATATTAGGCAAGACCGCCAACCACTACACCACTGTACAGTCACGTTTCACAAATCAGTCTTAAAAACCTTCACCGCTTCAGTTATCAAGCTGAAATTCTTCCTCAAACTTCTGCTCTGCTTGCAGGAAGAAACACAACAGAAGAATTTAGCTTTTCTTTATGTCACTTTACTTAATCGCAAGTGTTCTTTGTTTGTAGTGAGGAAAGCAGGGATAATCCCTTCAGTGCGAAGCAGCTCGCATAAGCAGACGATACAGCCACCGAGGCATTAAACTCCCTCAGCTGGGGACGTTTGCTGAAAAAAGCTGAAAACTGTTTTTTTTTTCTGGGGCTGAGCTGCAGCCGAGTGCGTCATAATGTACAGCAGCGAGCTGCATGTTCAGATAGGAACGCAGTAATACAGTTGGAAGACAGCAGGATGGGGGGGGCGAGAAAAGAGGCTTATGCCTCGACGTCAAAACTTCTGTTGACATCAGAAAAGTGCCAGTGACGGTAACAGCCTTATGAGACACCACACTTTTCTGTTTTTGGGGGAATGTTTGTTCAGAAACCAGAATATAATCTGTAAATTCACCTTCCCAACGCCGGTTCATTTCAGACTTTAACTGTCCCCCCAAACAGCTTGCATAATTGTGAGCGCAGCCCTGGATAGCACACTCAGAAAGAGCCTGTGGCTACATCATCTGCACAGTCCATCTTTTTTCTCTATTCCTCTCTGAGCAGCTCCCATGATGCTTTGTGCTCGGGGTGGGGGGGGTCTCAGTCTGCTGACGTGACTCGTAAAGGCCTCTCTTGCCTGTATTTGCGCTTCATTTTTGAGTACTGTGGCTCAACTGCTGTCAGAGACAGACCAAAATGGTGGTGAAGGTCCTATTTTACCTGTACTGTCACATGGGAGCATTAAAACAATTGAACTCTTCTAAACAAACCTTAAAAGGATCAGAGATGACATAAATTGGATTAATTGAGTTGTGGACAAAACTCACTGTCATAACACTTTGTTAGTTAATTTGCAGTCATATAAGTGAAGCAAGAAATGTTCACTTCAGGAGAGATACTAGAAAAGCAAGTAAAGATTGATTTGTGTTACACAATAATGTGCATGTGGTGTTCACCCTGGACAAGCAGGGAGGGGCTTCTCCTTCACTTGCGCATATCTGCCACCTGCAGTTGGAAAGGAGGTTGTTCTGAAATGTCAAAGTAGTGCAAATCTGGTGAATGTTGCTCCTGACTTTTTCTTTCTCAGCTCTACTCCAATATTTGAAAGACTCAAGTTTTTCATCTATTGTCGTATAATAACGGCCGAGCACAAACCCTATTAACTTAACTTCTATTAACTTAAAAGGGATGCCATCCATATGTCACCACCTAATTCAAGTTCCCGATGGTTAAAATTTGTCTTGGTTTTACTTTTAATGCACATTAAATGGCCATGTGTTTTATATATAGAGCCCAAAAACGGTTGAAAAAGGAGCATAGCATTGAGGAAAGGAACAAGTTTGAATATGAAAGCCAGAGCACGCTCTTATGAACATCTATTTAGACTTTGAAAGTAGTCACTTGAATGCACTTTGCCAAGGACGGTGTGAATGTAGCTTTAGTCCCAACTGGCCCTACAGATGGATTTGGTCTGTTTAGTGGTGAGAAATAAAATAAGTGTAAGAATAAGAGTAAAGTAGATAAGACGCAGGCATGTTGCATGTTATTTTTTTAACCCCCCTCCAGCATAAAGCATACGTCATAAACGTCTGCATCTTTTTTTTATCTTACAGATACTTCATGATACACTTACCATATATAACAATGGTACGTTCCATTTTCGTGATGTTTCTTAAGGTGGCCATACAAGCCTCAAAGGAACTCAAACACAAAGACAAGAAGCTCCACATCTACTCCCCTTAAGAGATGCGGGTACATCTCGGAAGTTCAGCGTGAAATCAAGCCAAACATTTTTTTTCAGTTTAGTTGCTCATGTTCTGTCAGCTGGGTTCAACTCAACTCCTGTATTTAATTATTATTTTGCATATAACTAATTCAAAATTGTTCCATTTGATTCCATTGCAGCATAATCAGACCTGCTACCATCTAGTAGTAATGATGCGCTGAAGTTTTCATGCTATAAAATCTTGGTTTTCTCACCTTTTGTTCTTGCTCCCTCCAGTAAATCAACTTTGTTTTTGTTTCACTTTTGATTTGTCTTTGCAAACTTTGCATCCTAGAAAGCTGCAACCTCCCAACAAAATGTTAAATCGACTATGAAAGCGATGCAGCGAGCGCAGAGTCGAAGTGTTTATGGTGACAGATGCTGTCTGTACTGAGGAAAAATGAGCAGTGCCACAAACACTCCCTGCTGTGATGAGCTTGCCAGAGGAAAAAGAAAGGAGGGAAATTATTTCTGTGATTAAAAAAAAGGAAAGATAAGAAATAAAGATCAGATCGGTGTCAAAATAATTAACAGGAAGTGTTGTCGCTGCGTCACCAGAGGAATGCTTTTGCCGGTATTCAGGTCGATGCAAACGCCACCACAGCCGAACAAAACACTCCAATGACGTCATGCGCCCTGCAGCCACGTGTTCGTGTAACCACTCATCAAGTCAATCAGGTTTAATTAATCTGTACAGTGATTAAGGGGCAAATTCCCGACTCCGCTGGCTCGTGCACTTCCTGTTTCACCCTCGGTTATCATTTCAAACACGCACACACGCAGTGGCTCCTGCTGCAGAGGCCCAGAGCATCTTTAGAGTGACTAATCTACTATTAGCACTTGTCTCCCAGCCCCACGCCCCCCATCCCGCCATCAGTCCTCCCAACACTCCTGCCACATTTTTCCTCTGCTCCCGATCCCCCTTCATCCATTTCAGCTTGAGGGCTTTCTTGGCTGTCAGGGTATTTAGTATCATTTGAAACATATTCCACTGTGGAGTTGAGATTGACATAACCTTGAAACATGTTTGCTGCTACTTTTTTTTTTTGTCAATCATCCATTTTTCCAGTTCTCTTATGTTCATCAATTCCTGCTTCGCCTCCTGTGTATCAAAGTATCCTTGGACAGAGCACTGAAGCCCCCCTTGCTCCTGGTGGTTACAGGTTAGCTCCATACATGGCAGCCGAGCCACCATCAGTGTGTGTGTTCATGGGTAAATGATTAGTTTTCAAAATTACATATTTGAACAATTACACAAAAAATAATTTCTTGTTTTTGGTCATTTTTGAAAGTTATGTACTTCCAAAAAGTTTTTTTTATCACCGAAAATATATAGAAATTAAACCATCAATCAATAAAAAAAAAATTAAGTGGGTATTTAGCACAATATCTTAATTTTAGACATATAGCACGCTGAGGTGTTTTTTTTCTTATTAAATACGAATCTTTAGTTATATAATTCTCATCCGAAATGCTCATTTTCTTTACAAGTTTTATATTACTGGACTCTTTTTGATGTTATTTTATTGCGCTCTGTGAACCAGCTCTATGTGAAGGATGCTGAGGAAACAAAGCTGCCTTTCCTCGGTTCAAGGATGCTTAACTGAAAACTTTTTTTCATCATCACTCGCAATTCAAACATAAATATTAGACTTGTTTTTGCCTCAGTGGATTCAAATTTAAAGCAAAAGTTGACAAAAGAAAACAGATAAAGGTCAGTGAGTCTATAAGTGAAACATTTTCAATCATATATGGTCTGAACATCTTTGCAGAAATGGAGCAGAACATCCAGACAGGCATCTGATTGATTGCAATGAAGAGGAGGAGAGAGTTGTTGCTATGGAGACAATATGAGGGAGTCTTTTCTTTTCTATCATCAATATTTTTCTTTTTTTTTTTTTTTGAAAACCTGTTGTTGGTAATAGAGTTGAAGTGAGCCATTGGAAAGTATGTGATCATCAGCCCAACAGCAGGACCGCTCTTGCATCACCGACCCTCTCCAGCAGGACTCGTGTTTTGGCGAACACGCCGGAGAAGAAGCGAGCTCCTGGTTTGTGTGATTTGTAAGATGCAACACATTGTGCAGACAGCTGGAGGTGACGGATGACGAGGTGATGGTGAAACAAACCAAGGCCAAAGTGTTTGGATGAACTGCATCCAGCTGAGAGACGCTCCACACGACACCGCCGACTGTGGAGCACACAGTTTTATTCTGCTGCAGCCTGAAGAGACTTCAAAAACACAAAATACACCTCCATCTCTGCTCCTCCAGGAAGGAGAAAAGAACTTTTGCTGTTTTATTTTTCATAAAATTTTTCTTTCATAAGTAAAGAATGGTCTGTTCTGAGTCAGAGACAGGAAACCTCTTTTTTTTCTCTGTAGTTTCCCTTGTATACCTTATATTTCCAATCTTCACTTAAAATTTTCCGACCTTTAGCTTTTCTTCAAAGCACAGAAAATCATAATAAACCAGTAATATTATACATGAATGGATGCAGTTCATGATTTATCAAAAGATAGGCACTGAATTTTCTTTGGGAAAAGCATTGACTGTATTTGAGAACTGGACTGAGTGACTCCTTGGAGTTCAGGTTTTTTTCGGTAGTACAAGTAATTCATGTTATGATCAGATGTATCAATAAAAATAGGCGTTGTCTGGTGGCCCTAACGTCCAAAAACCAAAATGATTGATAGATTTTGTGTAGCCCACTTTCAAATAGTAGGGGTGTGGCCATCAAAACAAACTGATTAGCAAAAGTGGTTGCCATGGAAAACCGATAAGTCAGACCAACTCGGACCAATTACTCCTCGCTAATGTCATCTGGATCCAGTATGGCGATGTCCGCCAAATTAATTTATTTAATTTGGAAGTAAACCATTTTATATGGATGACATAACACTCACACAGTCCAGTTCTCAGATACAGTCAACAGTCTAAATGTTTTAATCAACCACTGCTGTCTTCCTGCTTTCTGTTCATGCAGTTCTACATTAAGAACTCTTCACAGAGTTTATGATCTAAGCTCTTTTAAGACTCAACTGGACGTACGGTGGATTCTTCTGATCGCAGCTGCACCTCATCGGCTTTTGATTCTTCATCGTGACTGATGGCATTTTCACTAAAGCTTTTTTTTGCTTGATTTCAGTCAGGGTTACACAAAAGTCTATTTGTTACTATGCTTTCCTGCAAGAACATGTGGGAATCATTAAAGGCCAGAAGCAGTAGGACAAAAGTCAAGCATAAGATCAGACTCTGGACTTGTTACAGAAACAGAATGAAGGAAAAAAAAACATGTTAAATTATTAATAAACATCCTCCTGACAACCAGGGGGGGGAAATGTGTTCAGCCCAAACTCTTCATTTCCACAAAAATAACAACTACCAGAGTCTTTTACATTTAGTGTCAATGAAAAGCCCCACAAGGGGTTCATTCAGTATTATGCAGTGGTAGGGAGGTTTTCAGCTTTAGTAATGTCCTCCACAGAGGACACATTTGCACATTTGCTGATAGTCTGGAAGTTAAAAAAGATAATTAAGATTTTTAGCATAAAAAGTTCTCAAAAATATGTAGAATCACTGCACTTCACTGCACATATATTTAGAATCAATATTTTAATCAGTAGCAAAAGTGTTCCTGGTGTTCTTCTATTTATGATGACATCATTTTTAAAAAAAACTGTTTTCTAGGACATAGTTTCTGCAGAGCGGCAGTAGTTCTTTAGAAATTTACCACTGAATTCTTGGCAGGATCGTTGGCCCAGAGCGACCCCATTACCATCCCCGTTCCAATAAGCTCAGATCAGGGAGCTTGCGGCCCGCCACAAATACAAACATTTTCAAGCAGTATTTATTTGTCTGCTTCTGTTCACAGCAATTTGAATGAAGAAATCTGCAGAAATGCAAAATGTCTTAATATATGTCGTCCATCATGAGAAAAATGTCACAAGAACATGTTAAAGCACAATTTTGATCAGAGTGGGTTTTGTTGCCAGGCACAGTGGTGGAGAAATGATGATGTTACACCTGCACTAGGTTCTGTTGTGCAGGCACCAAAGATGTGCAAAGAAAAAAAAACAAGATCTAGGGACAAAATTTATTATAGGAGCATTTTAACTTCAGGAAGAGACAAGGGCAACACAACAAACAAAGAAAGGACTCCTGCAAGAAACGAAACAGAATTCCTCCAAAACCTACAAAATAAAAGCTACAGACCTACATTTTTACTGCCTGCCCACTGGAAGAAACAGATTTCAAAGAAAAAGGCAGCTTTCTACTACAAGCTCCAACAAAAACAACAGCTTCACCTCCACAGTTTGACATCAGACTGAGGCTGCTATACCGGTCCAACGCCTCTTTTATGTGGTCCCCAGTCATCACCAGCACCAGGTCAGGGGCGTGTCCAACCCAATCTCAGATGCAGCAGATGATCGGGGCTTTGTGTGCTGCAGTCAGACAATCTGTGATTGTGCGGCTACAGACTGAACAGCTGCACTCAGACACAGATGTTCTGCAGGGATGCACTAAACAGCGTGACCTTTTTCAGACCTCAGATCAGCAGAGTGTCTGCAGGAGGATGCATTTAAATTCTGCTAAGAACACGCAGCCTGCAGTGAAACATGAAGGTGTCACTGATGTGGTCTTTCTCTGCAACACGTTTGCAGCAGCCAATGCCAAAAAAAAAACCTACTCTGCACAGAAACTGAAGGACCTCAGGGCTCAATCAGTGTTAATCTGCAGTCAACAGAGGGAAAGTTTTACCTGATTTACTGCCTTACTAAATGATTTACTGTATTTGTTATTTTTAATTATTTTGAATGTCTTTTCTTACCAGTTTTATTGCAAAATATGTTTTAAGTTGGCAAATATGCAGGATTTACACTTTTTTTTTGATTATTTGTGAACACATTTTATTGAGCATTTTGTTTCTTTCCTACATCATGTTTAAACTCATCCCAGATTTTTAAGCTAAGCTAATGGTTTCACAGGTAGCAACAATATATACACATATAAATAAATAAAAGAAAAGATATAAAAGGAAAATATATTGCTGCATCTAGACTCCAAGACAGTCTCAAAGTTTTTATTCAGGGTAAATTTAAAAAACAACCAGAATTAGCTGTGTAAAACTGGTGATTTTGTACCAACTTTAGTGAATAAGCTATTTCGTTTAGTCTTAACCTCCTGACTACCAGTAATACGCTTGTGTCCTCTGCAGAGGACATTTCTAAACCTGAACATCTCTCAACCACTGCACTCCTTTTAGGTATCTACAGAGGACATTGAGGGCGTTTAGATGATACCAAATGTGTAGGGATGGGGCTCTGGGAATTGTAGTTTTTGGTGGATTTTCTCTGGTGGTCAGAAGGTTAATTTACTTAACTTAAATTGTTTAACATTTTGGGTTGTTAAATATCTAGTTTTAGAAAAGTGGATTTATTTAATATTCCTTTACATCTTTTAGATGAAAAAGGCCCTCCCTGCCATTTTACCCCTTTTTCTCTGCAGATGTCACGTCTGATTGAACTTCAGGCCGCTTTCTTCAGCAGTGAGCAGATGGCAGATGTTGTTAAGCTGCTTATCTTAATTAAAATGACAAGCTACATCAGGGCGCAGCGAGTGAAGAGAGGAGAAGAAGGAAAGATCTCACTGGTACACATGTTTTCACACCTCCATCTGACAGATGCTCAGTTTAACTTCAGCAATTTGACTTCAGACACAGAAGAGGAGACGTGCTGTTGTGGCGTGACTCCAGATCCAGCCCACTGATCACAAGGACGATATGACCTATACGGGAAAAAACGCTGCAAGCTTCAACACCTTCACTGCACTGCACTTCTTAATTGGCTGCTGTCCTTAACTACAATCTGGGTTTCTGGGTGGAAATTGAGTTTTTTTCTTTGAGCAGAAAATGTGTAACCAGTTTGAGAGGTGGAAAGAAATCAGAGTCTGCTTCAAACACATGAGTTAAATCCTCAGCAGCTGCTTCTGACAGAGTGAGAAAACCCAGCATTTCAATCAAAACCTCCTGAAGCTGAGCACTCCGGCTTAAAAAACTCTGGGATTTGTGGCTTAAAACTTGTTGTCCAACTAAAAAAAATGTAATAAAAATAGGCAACATTGCTGTACAGGTTGTATATTATTACATTAAAAAGAGCATTTTTGCGTTTTTTGTCAATAATCAGAAGTCAGATCTGAAAGGTTTTGAGGAAACATTTGAATTTTTTTGTGGTGCTTTCTAAAATACAAAAGCTAAAAAGCTGCATTTTAAGATACAACAATTTTAGAGTCCAACAGTGGAGACATTTTCAATAGTTTACAAAGAAACGAGGGAGGTCATAAAATCACAAGAATTCTGACTTTTTTGATCATTTTCCGATGTGCGGGAAGGTTTTAGGTATTTAAAAGAGTGAAGTTTGTTGGTTGTCTTTACTGACTGATTTATTTAAAATAGATTTATTGTTGTTTCTTTAATTTATTATTTAAGTTATTTATTCGTTTACTTTAATATTTTAACTTTTACTTGTTTATTTGTATAAAACATATTTTTTTAGTTTTATTATTAATGCATTCTATTTGTATTAGTATTATTTTAATAGCTTTCTTTAATGCTCTAACATGTAAAATGTTGTGTGATTTATTTATTTATTTTTTATGATTTGTCTGGTATAAACTAAAAAAATGTTTTAAAAAAGTGTTTCTGTATTCATAACATCTGTTCCTTGTAACAAAAGTTTTTTTTTCCTGAATTAAAATGAAAGAAAAAAGCCACAGATGTTATGTTTTATAAAGGAATAAAATAAGAGAATTTTTGGACAAACTGATTTGTTTTTTCTAGTGAAGCCTGCAGGCTAAGTAACATGACGACTACTGAGCAGAAGGTTAACCAACTTACAGGTCCAAGAACCGAAACAGCAGACAAAGATTTAGAGCCTCCGACAAAAGCTGGATGGAAAAATCCTAGAGGATTCACGGATTTGTGACAGAAACTGCTGAGAAAATCTAAAGAATTTAAAACTAGAACTGGATGCCGAGACAACTGACCAGCCAGCGTCCGTCGAGAGTTCCGGAGATGCTTGTGTGCACGAGGGAGCGGAAGTTTTACGTCACTGCAATCAGTACTCAGAACCAGATGTGTTCAGGGACCGTGAAGAAACAGACATCCAAGAGTAAACTGCAAGTTTAAAGAGAGTTCGTTCGTCTAGTTTACATTCAAGTTTCTGCATCCAACCCATGTTCTCAGCAGAGTAAAGTCATGGAGATGAGGGGACTTCAAGCAGAAGCTGTAGGTCAGTGAAGGTCAATGCAGAGGCTACGTTAGGAGTGAAGGAGCAGAGATCTGCACAGGTGCCACGATGTCACCTCTGGCCTCGGAGGGGGTTTTGATCCAGGCAGTTCATTCAAGCCCTTCCTCTGTTCTTAAACCAAGCAGCTCAGGTGACACAAGGTCAACCTCTAGAATAGAAACTAACCGTGGAGACACCATCTTGTTAGTCAGTTTTAGGGGTCTGCTCCACTGTGACTCTCATCCACCTCAACCTCCTTGATTCTGTTTTAACAACAGAAAAACAGATGTTTGTTTGCAGTCTGCAGAATAAATTGGCCTCATTTTGTCTTCTTTAGCCGATACTTTACAGTAAAACAGAAGCGTGTTGAGTGAACACACACAGACAAAATGAAAAAGTGAAAGAGCTCCTCTTCACATGTCACAGGGGTCTCCAAAACCACATTTTTCACTTGGTTTACAGTCTGATTTTTATCTGACAGATTTCCAATGAAAGCCTGAATGCAACTTTCAGCGTAACCTTCATGTTGATTAATGGTTGCACTCACAAGCTGCTGGACTGTACTGCTGCTGAGCGTCACGCAGGCCGACCGCCACCACGAAAAGACAAAGTTCTGGTTCAGGTTCAAGGCTGAATTTACTCAGGTGTTCTGCCGCTCACCTCCCGGGTACAACCTGCAGAGAACTTTAGACTGCAACCAAAGAGTGAGTTCACTTCTTTATAAGAACGCAGAGATGCCGGACATGCGTGCAGCAATGTGATAATGTAATTTACTCTCTCATTGATCTTTCATTCAGAAACTCCACAGAACCTTTGATTAATTGTTTTTCCGTTCTCCCTGAACAACATGACACGGACAAACCTCTTTAGCTCCAGTGTTGAGCCTGTTACTTCCAAATTCTCACACATCACAAATTGGTATTTAATTTAAGTAATGAGTTACTCCGGTCTTGTGTAACACTTTAGGTTATAGTTAACCTACAACCTGTGGAAATAAAACAAAATCCAAAGTGACAAATGAATCTCAGCATTTTGCAGTCAAATGAGCTGCAATGTGGAACTGTGCAACTATTTTAATGAGACAAGCTGAATGCAAACGTTAGGATCAAATGCTTTTTGTTCTTTTTTTTTTTTTTTTTAATGGAACCATTTAACATGAACAACAGGACAGACGGCGGCTGGCTTCAGTAAAATCACAAACATAACGTTTAGGTGTTTGGGTCATGGTGACCAGAGATTTCAGCTCAGTAATTAGATTGAAGCTCAAAGTGATTGAAAAAATAATTTTACGTTTTTATTATTAAAATACAGGCTGCAAGTCTGTTACAAATAAGTAAATTATTACTCAAGATTAAGTAGTAATATTTGCATGGATCGGTCTGTATGAGGCTGGAGGAAGCTTCCAGCTTCCCTAAACTTCTGAAGATTTATCTTTATGCTGTGTAAAATATCTGCAACCACTTTAAACTTTATTCATAAACTAGATTTTATGTAGGAACCATTAAAAATGGACATAGATTTTCCATTAACCCATAACTGTCAAAGTGGAACCAAAACTATTAGATGCCAACTTCAGCCTCGTTTGACTTTTTCATTAAGATTTAAAACAGTCACTGTATTTTCTGAATATATTAATAAACATGAATCAACCGTTTGGACAACTGTAACATTAGACAGATGGTTCCTGAATATTATTTTTATAGTGTGTGGGAACAACTATCACAATAAATCCATATTTAGAGTAAAGACTCCTAGTTTTTGTCTGATGAATGTAGATGTCTTTTATTTTGAAAATCAATGGCTCTTCCTCTGTTTCCTCACTGGATCTTTTCTGCAAAAAGAAACTTTCCAAATACGCTTTTTTGTTAACTTTGCTAGCTTTGGGGTTCTAATAATTTGTAATTAGAGCAGCCGCTATAAAAACATTTGTAATGAGTTACTTCCAACACTGTTATTTAAGTAAGTAAACTACAGCAACAGCCTTTAAAAGTGCCTATACAGGGTGTCCAATTCCAGGCCTTCAGGGCTGGTGTCCTACATGTTTTCCAACCAATCTGTCATCGAAGCTCCTGATTGGCTAAACAAACCTGATCCACGTAATCAACAGCAGATAAGACAGGGTATCTGGAAAACCAGCCCTCGAGGGGAAGATTTGGACACCCCCTGCAATGGGTCGCCCACTGAAAAATCTGGATGGAAAAGTTACTATTTTATTTTCTGTTAAACCCCCAAACAGATCCTGCCCCCTCCAGCTGCCTTTCTACCCCCATAAGGGCAATTTTTTATGCTCTTAGCACAAAACATCTATTAATTAGAGGGTTTCTCTCCCACAAAAGCACATCATTAGAATGCAAATATAAGATTTACATAAAAACATTAAAAAAAATGTGTACCTTTGAACTTTTTTAATATCAATATATTCATTTGAAAACAGCACCATTAACACCCTTCCCACATCAACACCCCTTCTCTCCGCCCAGATGGTTTCTTCCAGAAGCTTAAACGTTTGCCCGAATAACCTTTAACGGACAAAACCAGGTGAGTTCCAATCATCTCAACTCATTTTCAGTCAATGCACTTTAACACAAAGCATTAGAATAGACGGTGGGGGAAATATCTCACTGCATTTATCCTGCTTTTATAGACGGAACTTGATGAGACGTCTAAGCCTCTGCAGGACTGGAAGGTACAATAAATAACTCTAAACTGTGTTCAACACATAAAATTTTGATAAAAATGATTTAAACTGCAAAAAAGAGATTGATTTCTGCACAAATTTACATAAACTACAGAAACAAATGTCCTCATTGCTGCACATCATCTCTCATAAATACTGGCTGCAGGCTTTCTGAATTCAGAATTCGGATCCACTTTGGCAATTTTTCCCAGATACTTAATTTCCAAACCCTGCACCTGCCTCGTGCAGGAAGGATTTCGATTATGCACCTTTTCTGAGCCTCAAAAAGTCTTTTTGTGACTGAGATCAAAAGGAGGTTCATTTGAATTCCATTAGTAGTGCAAGCGAACGCTCAGCTTAAGAAATGCTTAAATGCATGAACTGATCTTTTGTGATAAACTCGTGTTTCAAGCAACATACGAGCAAAACACTTTCTAAATGATATTCATTTGTTTTGAAAGACGGAAGTTGAGGATTACCGACTGAAATGTTCTTTGGATTTCAAACTACAGGAAATGCATCTGTAATCCTCTACAGATCAAACAATAGACTGCTAATGTATTTGTCAGTCACTGAATTTGCAGGTTAAAAAGCTGAGTTTGGTCTGTAATGTTTATCATAGAAACAATTCATCTATGAGAGACAGAGTGTAAATAAAATCCAAGAAATCACAATGTTTGATTTTAAAGAATTTATTTGTATACGTGTGCAGAAAATATTACAAAAATTCCCCTTATTATTTTTAATATAACCCTGGTTTCAATGACAGAGGTCAAAGGTTTCCTTTAGGTCTTCAGCAGCTTGTAAATGCTCTTTTGGTCCATTCTTCCATGCAGATCTTCTCAAGAGCAGTGATGTTCAACAGGAGACTTCCAAATCCCTCCACAGATTCTCCATTGGATTGAGATCGAGAGAATAATTAGAACACTCCAGAAGCATGATATTTGCGTTACTATGGTAATCTTTGTTACTGTGGTATTGCTTTCCTCAGGTCATTGACCAGTTCCCCCAAGTAGCTATTTCTGCACTGTTCTCCGAGATCTTTCATGGAGCTCCTGGATTAGGGAGACCGTCAGTGATCTTTTGTTTAAAAATGGCTCCAACAGCTGATCTCTTCTCATCAATCTCTTTACTTTTTTAGATTGTTTCATCCCAGTCTTGTTTAGGTGAACAAACTAGTTCCTGGTGTCCTTCGACAGCTCTTTGGTCTTGGTGGAGAGGGTGCATACTGACTGGTAAAGGGTGTATGGGGGGAGATTTATTTAATTCAGAAAACTTTCTGTAAATAAATTTTTATGCAATGCAGTACATAGTTCTACAGAAGAATGAACAAAAAAAGTCAAACAGTGAAGAAAATAGACAAAGAAATCAGTGACACTTGGATCTTCTTTGTCTAAAGGCGATTGCCATTACACGTACTAAAAGTTCATATTCCCAAACCTAATTCAACATCTGCCAAACCAGTACATTTTATTAAAAGAAATACAATTTAAAAAGTGCATGAAGTCTCAGTAGGTGGAAATAGCCGTAAAATTTCCTTCCTTCAAGACCTGAACTGTTGCCAGAAGGCCTCTGGTGTCAATTCATAAGCTGTCAACATCCCAAACAGCAGAATGTCTCTGGCAGCAAACTGCACTGAGCTCTGCTCCAGAGTCTCCAGCCTTTCTTGTCAAAACCTATTGGAACATAACAACCCAATAGACCTCAGGTCATCTTTTCACACTGGTGGCACTGTCAAAAAGTGAAGAAAAAGTCTCTGAGGCTCTTTCATCAAACTTCACTTTCACACGCAAGCTAAAGATCTGAGATTGGAAAACCTCAGGATGTCCATTATTCAACAGCCAATAAAAGGTTTCTTTTTTTTCTTTTTTAACTTTTATATGTTTATTAGCTTGAATCTACAAACGACTTTTAGCTGCTCTGAGATGTAAGTCTCACCAGGAAAACAAACATTTTCTTTACTTTTTAAAGTAGATTTTTTTTTAATATGTTTGCAAA
>NC_050524.1:22697849-22699696 GCF_002922805.2 Oryzias melastigma | reverse complement strand
TCCTTTTTTTTCTTTTTTTAACTTTTATATGTTTATTAGCCTGAATCTACAAACGACTTTTAGCTGCTCTAAGATGTAAGTCTCACCAGGAAAACAAACATTTTCTCTACTTTTTAAAGCAGACTTTTTTATGTTTGCAAAATATTCATCTTTATTTTACTTTACTTTAAATAGCAAAGAAAATCATCTCAGATTTTTTGACCAGAACATTAAAATGGTTCTGTTTAGGACCTTTAATATATCTTTTATGCTTCCAGTGATGGAGCAAGACAAAAGGACAGCTCTGACTCTAGAGCTCCTTCATCTGTAGTCAATCACTGCATCTGAGAACTGGGCTGACTGTGTGTGATGTCACCCAGAGAAAAGGGTTTACTTCCTGCTCCAGCCAAATTAAGTCTACTCAGTTGACATGTTTTTCGCAGTACAGACGCTGCCATGTTGGAGCCAGGTGTCGTCAGTAAGCAGCGATTGGTTTGAGCTGAACCAGTGTTTCTATGGCAACTGTTTGGGGATGTTTATTTATCATTACAAGTCTATAGGATTTTGGCTTCTTGGAGCCAGCGGGAACTTCCTTCCCCTCAGTCCAGTTCTCATATACATTCGACACTTGCAGTATTTGAGCTAAATGTGTTGAATGTTATCAGAGTGAAGCCAGAAAACTGCAGTTGAAAATAGGTTAGAAGAAAAACACAGAATTGGGAGGCGTTTTTGGTTAGCATTAGTGTGGCTAACAGCCGATCGATCTGGATGTTTTCACTCTGAAAGAGACAGAGGAAGAACTGAGCGTCAAAAAGCACTGCTCCCGTCTGCATCCAGCAGATTTGTTAATGAGAAAATTGTAGCTGTATGAACAGAAATGCGTGAAGCTCCAGTCAATTACTGCACCAGGATTGTGTTGAAGAACACCAAAGTTCAGTTCAGAGTCGTCCAAAGGGGAAAAATGTGAATATGCTGCTGCTTTTAAAGAGAAAGGGATTCTGGGAGCATTGGATCTGCTTAAAAAATATTGCACATTTGGAAAAAATAACATCCATCCCAAAGTCAAGTGTGGACTTCATCATCTCCTTATCGGTTTAGGCAGGCGAAAGGAAGGGGACTGAATTAGTATGCTACTGTAAAGCCACAACATGCAGACTGAACACCTTAGTTCATATCAGTCCATCCAGAGATTTATAAAACAGTCTGAGAGACTGCATGGGGACATCTCACTTCCTTCGATCTTTATTTTTAACAATGTCAAATAAACCTGATCACTGGTGACTTGAAAAAGCCTGAACTGAAATGTTAATGGTGGATCACAGAATTCTTGGAAGACATTTTCTCAAAGTGATGAAGTTTCACCTATTTCTGCGCAGAAAAGCTCGAGGTGAAGATGGAAAAATTTATGTAAAATAGAAAAAAAATGATGAGAAAAAAAAATTTTTGTATTGAAAACTGGACCCTGCCTCACTGAGAGCTTAACACACAGTGACTCAAAAACCAGTGAGAATAGACAAAGACCTTTACACATTTAATCAATTTTTGCATTTTGGAAAAATCAAACATGGAGGTCATAAGAAAGTTATGACTTTAAATTTAAACATTCATAATTTGCATGCGATGTTATTATATTCTGTAAAATCAAAAATTTCATTTTTTGTGGGAAAATGAACTCAAAATGGGAAGTCAGGAGAGATCAACATCATTTCCGTCACTCTCTGACTGCCAGTGTGACTTACAAGAGCACTACAGTGTTAAAGACCCACTCCAATCATCTTTTGATCTAAATGGTAAATGGTAAATGGCGTATACTTGTATAGCGCTTTCTACCCTCCTTCAAGGGCCCAAAGCGCTTCACAGTCACAGAC
>NC_050524.1:22658428-22697779 GCF_002922805.2 Oryzias melastigma | reverse complement strand
CTCTCCATTTACATGCTCTCCCTCTAGCTTACAGCCCCTCACTTCCTCAACTTAACACCATTGATGCAACAAAAATAGCGAGCGATATCGGAGCTATCCAGCCGTACAGTTTGGAGTCAGATTCCAGCTCAGATGAGGAAAACAAAGATGTTTATGGATCTATTTGTCTGCAAGCGGATGCATCATGATGTAGCGGATCAGGCCAGCCCAGCATACATTCTACATAATAAATACGACCTTTTTCAAACAGTCTTTTTGTCTGCTGTTGATTTATTTCAATAAAGAAATACTCAGAAATACAGTTTTAAGTTTTTTTTTATATATACATACAGTATATGTCCTCCATTATCAGAAAAATGCAACAAGAAAATGTTAAAAACAATTTAATTTTGAGTTGGTCTTTAACAAAGTTCTATCAACAACCCTAAGCATTTCAAGCGCTGTCTTTGAGTATAAAATTGAAGGAAGTTGGATATCTCTGGGACATCTGCTGCCATCAATCATACCGTCTGCTTTTGGAAGAACTTTGTGGGACGTTACAGGTATGCTGCCTCACCCTGACACCCTGCTGGTCCACACCTGAAGCCCTTTCCCCAGTTTGGACCTCATCCATGTCTCCATGACCTTTCTCTGTCTCCGCAGTTCAGCGTTACGCAACGGCTGCCGTGACCCATATAGTAAAGGCCAGTAAAGTGCACGCTTTTTTTATCCCCCCGCTGGATTTCCTGTGCACGTTCCAGAGCGGGTTGGTGAAGATCTCCTGCGTGCGAGTCCTGGAGGGGTCTCCTGTGGTTGTCTCGAGGTAAAGAGTGACCCTGATGTGTCAGTTCTGCTTAAAAGAGCGGAGGAAGAGCTGGTGGACCGCCGTGACTCACACACAGAAAACTTCCTCAGGGTTGTACTTATGATCACTGTACACCACCACACACACACTTGACATTTTTCTCTGAAGCACATCTGTGAGCTACAGTTTTATGGCTTTGTGTTGTATTTTCATGAAACCTACAGGCTTGGAAAAGTTTTGTTTTTCTATTTACATTTACGTCACACTGTATGTACACATGCAAAGCGCTGTAGGTGTAGTTCCAGCGTGTTGAGTTAGTCCTGGAGCACACCAACCACATTAGACTACAATATCCAAAAATAAAGAATATAGCACTTAGAAAAAAAAAACCTCAAAACGAACAGATTATTACAGTTTCAAAGCTCTATCGAGTGCAGAGTGTGAATAAAACAATCAACCCGCCACCCAACTGGAAGAATCCCAACTCACCAGACAGAAAATATTCCACCAAGAGTATATTTGTAAAACTTAAATCCATTAAAAAAGTGTGAAAACTTTCTGTTGGGTGAGGGGTCATCCCTAAAAAGATGAAGGTCAGAGGCAGAAAAAGTTATGAGAGTAAACAAACATCTGGGAGCATCATGAGTAGAAGAAATCAAAAGTAGCAGAAAATACTCAAAAAGGCGATACTTCTACATCTGCTAAGTGTGATACCTAATGATATATAGAGGGAAAGAGTGTGATCGCTTTATTTTATTTTGAAACAATTTTATCATGGCATGAGTCGATTCGATAAACTTGCCTCAATTAGACCAATCTGGTTAGACTGCAGGAATATAAATCGATTTAAGCCAATTAATTGTAACACCCCAAAGAAAATATCAAATCACCAGCAAAATTGTAAGATGAAAAAAAAACAAGTTAATGGAATGGAAAAACATACCGCCTCCTTTCTAATGAAGATCGACGTTTTTAAGAGATGGAGTGGAGTAAAAGTATATTAAATTTTAAAACTTGATGTTGTTTAATGAAGTGCCAAATCGATAACTTAATAGAAAAATGTATGTTTATGACTGTGGACATGTGACCAAATGTGATGATGGATAAATGAGTAAACAAATTTGTTGTTCTTTCCTTTTTTCTATTCTTGCTTCTTGTGTCTTTTTGTTTTTGTCCATCATTTATTGTTATATATATATATATATATATATATATATATATATATATATATGAATGTGTGCTGTTTGTTTACAGGATGATGTAAAATCATCTTGTTTGTTATGTAATTTTTCGTTTTGTTTTAAATTATTGATTTTGTTTGATTAAAAAGCTTAAAATAAATAAATGACAAACAAATTGGATAAAAAAGGATAAGCAACCAACTCTTTACTATTGATAGTTTATTTTTTTAAATTAAATATGTACAAGATGAGATTCAGTAAACAGAATACAGTTGTTTTAATCTGTTTGTTTCTTAAGCTCAAAGATCTTTAAAGGAAACATGTCTCTAAAAAAAATAAAATCACCTGTTGTTGGACTTTATCTCACACATTATGAACATAGAACATGTAAATGTAGTTTAACATCTAACCTTAAAGGTTTAGATAGTTTAACTGTAATGCATTAAGTAACTTTCGTTTTTGATATTTTTTCTAGCCAAACTTTTTGCTCTCAGGTGCGACGTTCTTGTTCGGGTTTTTAGGAGGTCCTTCAGTTTCACCACAGCAGCCAAGTCTTCCCACAGGTTAGAATCTCATACATACATCTGACACAAGCACATACATGCAACACGACCACAGAAACGACAAATGTAGGGTAACAGATGCTGGTCCCCCAACGTTAGAGTCCACATTAGAATCAGGAGACCTTGAATAACTCTGGTTTTAAAGTGTTTAAAGCTAAGCTTCTACGCAATGTCATTGATTCACTAAGCAAAAAAAAAAAAGATTCAGCTACAAAAACATATTCAAATATTAAAATAATAACTTAAGCACACCGGCTTTGTGCCTAAAACTAGAAGAGTCTGTTCTGGAATAAATGCACTTCATGCTTCCTTCTTGTAAACAGTGGAAACTATGGGATATAAGTGCAAACTTGTTGCACAATAAGCTGGAAGGAGCAGTGGAGTCCAGGGGGTTTGTGGTCCGTCTCCGCTTCAGTTCTCGTCCCTTCCTCAGGTTTGGATTGAAACCGGAGAACATTCGGGTTTCGTATCTGTAAGATCCAGACTTCTGCTCTGTCGGAATGGAAGTTTAAGGTCAGACTCTGCTGGTGTCGGTGTTCTGGAAACATTCTTCGATCTGGTCGCTACAATCCCAGAACAATGAAGTCGCTGGAATATTTAGAGGTCTACTAGGGTGCCCCACCTTCCACTCTGCAAAGAACAGACCTCCAATCAGGCGATCAAATTCACATTTATGGAGCAGTTCCCCTGTCGTCTGAGAGGTTTGTGCATGATGAAGTTAACAAGCAGTCCCCCTCCCTAAAAATCACTTTCACAGTATTTTCCATCTCCGGGGAGGTCAAGCTCATAATTCTTATCCAGACCACGGATGTCTGGGAGCCATGGCAACCAGATATGAGACTGCTCATGAGAGGCGGACTCAATAAGCTGGAGAGCAGACAAACATTGATGCAGACGGACTAACTGCTCAGGTTAAAATGACAGACACTTTTAAACTGCCTGGTTGAGAACTTTTGGAATGTAAACACTTTTATTACAAAAGTGAAAGATAATTAATAAATGATTTAACTTTTGTCCTCTTTGGAACATTTCATACTTTTTACTTTTGTTTTAAAATAAAAAAAATATCTAAACTCTGTTTCTATGAAAGATTCAAGTGAAAAAAAATGTTTTTGAGATTTTACTGGATGAGTTTACTCAGTGTCTCTATTTTCAATGTTAATAATTCACAGAATATCTTTTTTCTCTCTATACTTTCTCTGCTATCTGTACTACATTGAACTGTAGTATACTATACTGGACTATACCATACTTGTCTGTACTAGGCCTATACAACTGTACAACAGTAAACTGTAATCTAAGATAGTGCTCTGTACTACTTAACACTGAACTCTACTATGCTACACAGTAAAATACTATACCACATTGTAAAATAATATACTAAACCATTAAATACTATACTTTACTACACTGCAGAATACTTTACTATGCTATACAGTTATAAACTATTTTATACTGTATGGTAAAATACTATACTTTACTATAGTTCACTATACTGTGTTATACTATGCTATGATGTACTACACTGTGCTGTAATGAACTATACTGTAGAATACTATATTGAACAGTCTAAACTACATTTTACTGTATAGTAAACTACTACGCAGTACTATACTTTACTATAATGTAATCTACTGTATTACACTATGCTGTGATGTACTACACTGTGCTGTAATGAACTATACTGCAGTACACCTTACTGCATCATACTGTAATATACTTAACTGATTTTTACTTAACTATACTATCCAATCAGATAATTAAACATTTGAAAACTGTTATAATTTTCTTTTCACTTCACAACTAAGTGCCACTTTGTGTTAAACCATGATGTAAAGTCTAAATGAATATACATTTGTAATTTCAGTGTGAAAAAAGGGAAATAATGCTGAATGTTCACTTTTGCTGGGAACTGACCAAAACCATGTGATAAGTCCAAAAGCAGTGTGAAACAAACATGATTGTTTTCATGTGAAAGAAATGACACAACAATCTGCTAGGAAACAACGTCAATAAAACTTTAGTGATCAATCATGAGTCACTTTTGACCATTTGTTCAGGAGAAGTATTGAGTGTTAAAACAGATATAATTGAACAAAGGAGCAGCTGCCGCCTGATCTGAGAGGAACTAAGTTCCGTTCAATCAATGCGCAAGTAAATCTCAGCGACTTAGCCTTCATAGTTACAGCTACAAAGATCATGAGAGAACAATCAGAAAACAGCAGCACAGCCTGGGCTCTTTAGCAGAAGCAGCTCGTCTTTCAGGAGAGCCTGGGTTGAAGCTGCATCTTAGTAAAAATGCTGGAATTTAAAAAACGTTTCATTTCCTTGAGAGTCAACATCATTATATGAGCGGTCCCAGAACGATCAGAGGAAATCAGTGAGAATCTGTGTTAAACTGACTGAAGCTCACAAAACAGCCTTTTTTAAGCTAATCTAACCAACTTAAGCCAAAAGGATGAAAGTAGAAGTGATGATGTGAGTGAAGGTTTCTCACCTGCTAGCGTGCACCGCGGCGAGCATTACCGCACGTCTCTAAAGAGCTGCAACACCAAAGGAAATGAACAAGACATTAAAAAAATTCAAGAAAAGCTGTGTGCTTGAGAGTGGGACATTTTTACTCCAAATAATAAACATGAATAGATCCATCAATAGATTTTATTTGTGTCCTTTTTTGGACTGCTTATCTTAAAATAAAATGTGGAGTTCTTCCTGTGGTTAAAAGGAACGTTTGCACAAACACAAACACATGCGGTCAGAGATGCCTCTTCACACCTTCTCTTCACACTGAAAAAGCAACACACAAACACACAGTGATAACACACGCGCACACATCTACATCCTACAGACATGCAGCCCCATCACCAAAGCAATCCCGCTTTTCTTCACACCTCTGAAATAAAACAAAGAAACTCATTAAGCGCTGAGAGCGAGCAGAGGGGGAAGTTCCAGGAGGCAGAGCTGGATTCTTCCCACTCTGGAGAAAAATGTGACGGTGGAAACCAACAGAGATGTCTGCATTCTCAGTATGGCTACACAGAATTTTTCAATTAAAAAACAGGAGCTTGCTTGGAAGGAGAGGATGCTGCTGAGTTCAGCAGGTGTGGTTCGGTATTAACGTCCCCAAAGAAAGCTGTCAAAGTCACTCAGGTCTGCGGCTCTCTGCGCCCACGCTGGTAAAAACAGCGTTAACCCTGTCTCGCCTGCAGACCCGACTTCGGTCCAAATGTGGCGCTTCTTGTGTCAGAATTTCAGACATTTTTTTCAGCAACTCGGATTTGGGTCCAAAATGACTTAAATGTTGAGAAGCTCCAATTTCATTTCCCAGCACTTTAGGTTTCTTAACCATTTAACACCTGTTACCAGCATATAACAAATGCTCTGAATTACCATAAGTCTTTAACGGTTTACGCAATTAACATCATTCCAACAGATTTTGACACCAAGAGAAGCGTCTCAGCGTCAGATTCAGTTGGTTTAAGTTTTCTGCTTCAGAATTAGTTGGATATTACGTTGATGGTTAAAGAGTTACGGTAATTCAAAGAACGTCAGCACTGGAGCTAACGGTTTAAAGACTTTCAGAAAACAAGCAAGCTTCATCTGCTTAATTCCTTCACCATTAAAAGGCCCAAAGCTTATGTTTGGTAAAGTCCAAAAAACGAGAACACCCATGTTTGCTAATATTTATACTTTTTTTGCAGATCGTTTTCTCAGCACAACTTCATAAATTGTGATCTTAGGATAAAAAATGTATTTTCTCTTAATGACAGAGTAAAAAAATTACAATGTTTTTCACAAGAAAACTGCTTATATTATTTTTATCACAAGACAAAAAAATGTTTTTTTAAGATAACCAGATAAATTTTCCTTATTTGGACGTTAGTAGAAAAATATAACAGTTTGTTGGAGAGTTAATCCGAAATGGCAAACACAGGATCATCACTACTTGATGAATATGTGTTATCTCTAAGTTGATGTAGACATGCTACAAAAACTATGGATAAACTCATCATACAGATGACATAACACTATGAATTCTACATGTTTGTAATCTTTCAATTTCTACAATTGTGAAAAAGACACTGCTTTTAAATCAAGCACAATCACAGAAACCATACAACAAATGTGCAAAGATCATCTATCATCAAAAAAAAAAAAATAAAATAGATAATCTATGGAGACAGAAACACACTTGAACATCATTGATTAGTTTAGTTACAGTCAAACCAGTTGACAAGTTACAGTTAGCAAGTAATTGAGAAGAACATTACCAATATTCAATGATCTTCAATGAAAACTTTTTTCTGTTTTCTCGCAAGACTTATGAAGTTGTTAACTCGAGAATATGAGTTATAGTTTTATTCATGGTTTTATTTTTACTATCCAGGTAACTTATTAGAAATATGTTATCTCAAAAAAAGTGCTACACTTTTATTTATCATCTTATTTTCTTTTCTTGAGAAAAGGAGTAACAAAAAAAATGTATTAGAATACATGGTCGTTCTCAATTTGTAGCAAAGAACATAGATCTATTCATGATAGAAATCACAGTTGAATCATCAATCAAAACCCATTGATCATGCATGAGTGGAGCTCCTACTCTTCTTATCACAGGTAAATAAAGGTGACACCAGGAGAACATCCTGTAGCAATCACATGGAATGACATTTAAGAACACATGCAGCACATTTAGTGAAAATGTCAGGTCTTTGACCAAAGATCAAGACTGAGATTGAGGGTTTGGGAACCCCCGATCAACATGATCATCTGTGATTGATCGAGTCCTGGATTAACCCGATGTGATTGGCAGATTGACTCACAGAAAGCGCGTCTTGACTGAAAGCTGCTACGCTGTTCCGCATCTCATTCTCACTGCCACGCAACGGAATCAGTGACACGTTACCATGACGTGCGTCGGGCAGCACGCGGCTAACCCGGGTCTGCTGGAGTCCGTCCTGAGGCCACACATCACCATCATACTGACACACAGGGGGAGGAACCAACAACATTTTAACAATTGAATGGGTGTGAACAGCAACTGTGAGCGAGAAAGTGTACCTGAAAGCTGAGGAAAGCGGCGAGCCATTCCTTCATTTCTGATTGGGTGTCACAGCAGAGATACCTGGAAAATAGAGACGGGAATTAAACTTCTAGCTTACACAATTCCAGCCATTTCCGAGATGATTCTAACCTTTCAGAATTTGACAAAACCATTATTTAAATAGATTTAAAGTTTTGCCAAGGCATTAAAGAAGACTAAACGTCCAGATGCAATGAATGATGAGTTATTCCTGTCTCAGGAGGACTGGCCAAAATAAAAAGCCAGCAGTTTCTTCAAAGGTCAGTAAATGTGCCAAGAAAATGGTCTTGACAAAACACATGCCAATAAATATCCCCCGTTTTAAGCTTTAAAGCTTAACAAAACATATGTGTGTCACTTAAAACTATGAACAAATACAAAAAATGTCAGTCTGTCTCAGCCAGTCGGATTCTGGTTGAATGCAGTTTCAGAAACAAGACTCTAAAATGCACAATCGGTCCTGTGCCTAACTAGCTGGGATAGGCGCCAGCAACCTTGACAGGGATTACAAAACAAAACTTTTCAAGAAGAAAAAAATGATAGTCCAACTATAATAGCTTGATTCCGCCTCAGAAGGACCAGCCCAATAAAAAAGCCAATGGTTTCTCAAAAAGTCAGTGAATGCGCCCGAAAAAGGGTCTTGATGATACACACGAACCGGTAAATATCTCCTGTTTCAAGCTTTAAAACAAAAAGTGCATTTGGTTTGTAAAATGCTAGCTACAAATATTTAGAGTGTAGCTTTGTTGCTAAATTCAGAGCTGACCCTTCTCTACCAATTGGACTGTGGTTGAGTGTAGTTTCAGAAACAAGACGCTAAAATGTAAAAAAAAAAAAAAAAAAAAAAAATTACTAAAATATGATTGACAAGGCCCTGCAATGGACTAGCAACCAAACCAACACTTGCAAAAATAGGTGTCAGTAATCTTGACAGAGATTGGACAAAAGATGGATGGATGACCCTTTGACATGTGGACTAGACCACAAACATAAACAACAGTGGAAACCCTGGAAACATTGGTGTTTCTAGACTATTTTTTTCAATGTCTGCCTGTAAGACTGTTGTTATTTCTTTTACTTCTGAAACCTCCCCCTGGCTGTCTTTGTACCTTCCTCTCAGGGGTATTCAATGGAGTGAAGGACATGACGAGGAAGCAGAAGAAGGGATGAAACGGCCCACGGTGCAACAGGGAACGCATTCCCACTGCTGCTGTGAAGATGTCAGCTTCAGCTCACAATGCAGGCATTCAGGGGAACAGGACGTGTGGCTGCACACATATTAGCTGAGCTGATACTTTCTAGAAGCTTTAAAGCAACCAGGGAGTTATTACCATTTCAAAATAAGATGATACATGTGTCACTGTTTGTGTAACTTGTTTAGCTTCAGTGACTACACATCTACTAAATAACAGTTCTTTTATGTACATCTCTAAAGCTATAATCAGACCAAGCGTTCACCAGGTACACTAAAGTCGTACATCACTACCAGATCCGAGTCCCTGGTTGGTCAAAGTTAAACCTGGTTTAATTGGTAACGCACATTCAATGGTCATGCATAGAGCCCAAAAGTAGTCATAAAAGACGTGTGTATTTACAAATGGACATGAGAGTTTTGAACGCGAAAGCCTGAAACACGGATTTACGTAAGCTTAGAACTTTCTTCAGAAATGGCTGCTTGAACGCACATTGCAGAGGGCGGTGTGAGCGTAGCTTTAGGAAGATTTGAACAACTTGCAATTTATAAACTCAAAGTTTCTTTAGAAACATTAAAAACCTAGAAAAGAAGCAAAAGATGTATGTTTTGTGGGGCAAATGGGAGACAACAAAAAAAAAACAGTTATCAAAGCAACAATTTCTCAAAAGGAGTTGAATGAAACCAAAGGGACTGTGGAGCACACATGAACATATTCTCACGAACATGGGTGGATGTATGGGAACGCAGCACAGTGGGGTTGTGTTCCTCTGGATCTGGAGACCACATGTTCTCTTGTCTGGAGGGACTTGACCCTCCTCTTTTAAGCTCAAAGACCTCCCATGGTGACTGTCGTGTTTACATGGACACCATACATGTAATCTTGAGGAGAAAAATGCTGCTACCGGCTGAGCATGAGCGAGTTCGTGAGCTCACAGCAAAGTCAGACTACTCTGCTTTTATGCTTTCACTTGAGATGCAACACTTGACCAGGACATATATGCAGCTGGATGCTGCTGAGGATGTGAATCAGGACTCACCACTGCTGCCTCTCAGACTTTTCCTGCTTCTTGCTCTCATTCACAACAGTCAGACCCCAACTAGAAACAGAAAAGACAGAAATGAAATACTGCAACTATCTTTGCTTTTGTAGTTCTTGGATTTAGTCTGCCCCCTAGTGACTGTTTGCACTATTTACAGGAACTAAATCTGCGTTTACTTTTAAGATTAGTTATCACCATTTTTTCCCCAAACATTATAATTTTAAGTTACAAAATAAAGGAATCGGTTTTCAAACAAACTAAAGTCACATTTTTCACATTTAGAAAATGTATAAGCATTAATTAACCCCATATATAAATCCAGTAAATGTAAGGATGCAGCATGTAAAAATAACTCTGGTGCTATTAAATTACATATTACAACCATTTAAAATAAAAGAGAAATAAAACAACAAGGTGAAAAAATTTAAACGTTTTATAAACCATCAAAATCTAGTAGCAAAAAAAAAAAAAAAATCATCAGCATCCATAAACTAAAAGGATCTTGTTCAACTTGGAACTTCAGATTTCATCTTTATTCTAACCAGGAACATTTTTACTGCTTGCATTTTGGACTTTTTTACATTTTACCATAATATGTTTTCTCACCATGTGGGAGCGCGAAGTTTCTTTTTGATTCCGATATAAACCTTCAAGTTTTTCGTGGGCCATTCCCGCTCTGGACGGTTACTCTGTCGGACAGAGAGAGCAGATCAACACTTTGACCCACAAAAAGATGAAGTCACAGAATGAAAAACACTGGTTGTATTTGCTATTTATTCTTACTCTAATTTCTTTGTACATTCTGAGAGAGCTCGAACTAAGGATAAAATATCGGTCGTGGAAATTCCCGGAGGGCAGCCCCAATCCCAGGATGCTTCGCTCCTCTCTGAATTTCATCATCCCGTGTTTGGAGGCATCCGACTTAGCGGCTGGAGGTCATAAACAGCAGATTAGCCAGCAGATCAGGCAGACAATGCAGTGATTATTGACAAAGAATTGGGTTCTTACACAAGTAGACGAGCATAGCGTCCATGCCGGGATGCTTCTTGATGAGTAAATGTGAGTCGGTCCCTAAAGAATGAAGAATGGCCAAGACCCGTTCCTGATAATGCAGAGGACGTTCTGAGGAACAAAGAACATAGATGATAAAATATAAGATTCAAGGGAGACATCTTAAACCTGATTTGTAAGGTATAGTCTCATGTTTTCATACAGGGGGTTGACCCGTGCAGGTGCTGACCTGTGCAGGTGCTGTGGGCTCTTGTTTTTTTCACGCTCTTTGAAGAGTCATAGATTAGAACGGCTGCATCTTAAGGGGAGCACAGGTGTGCCTTGCAGCTTTTCAAAAACGGAACGTACAATTGTTGTATGTGGTAAGATGCCTGTGTCTCACCTACTTCACCCCAACTCAGATTGGGAACTCCAGGCCTCGAGGGCCACTGTCTAAATGATTTCATAATAGCCAAGCCCAACTCATGACTGATTACCTGGTTCAGGTGTATCCAGACAATCAGAACATGGCAAAGCAGGGTATGTTGGAAAGCATGCAGGACTGCAGCCCTCGAGGCCTGGGGTTGCCTTTGCCCTAACTTGCTGTATAAGTGTTCGCTTTCTATGCTCATAAAAATATACATGGAAATTTTTGGTTCTACCGGCTCACGGAGCTGGACATTTACCACCTGCATGTCCCCGGCCAGAACAAGTTTGCCTATACTTTACCTGCAGACAGACCGTATCCTCTATAGGAGGGAATCAATTCGGCAATATATTACGATATTTTCTATGGTGATACTGGTATTGACACAGGTAAATAAATAAAAGTAAAATAAGTAAATAAAGGCTTCCATGTGAATGTCTGAGTGGATTTTCAAAAGGGCAGACAAACTGAGCAAACCACCACCCATTTGTGAGAGGAAGCTTCTTGCTTTGTGTCATTATTAGTTAAGATGTACAAAACAAAAGTAAGATTTCTTGACTTATCAAAGTCTTTCATCTTAACCAGAGTTTGTTGGTGGTTTTCATTAGAAATAATTCTTTCCATCATTAGTTATGAAAAGCACCATCAACAATTCTGCCTGCGCTCCCCTCAAGATGTGGCCACTTCTCTCTTTGACCCTTCAAGGAGCCGGACAAACCAAAAACCATACGGGTCAACTCCACCCATATGGGTGCATGGGACTAAAGCTTAACTAAATTATGGGATATTTGTTTCTATCCTTGGCGGTTCTGCATCCTTTATCCTCTCACCCATTTCCTCCTTGTCACAGACTTCCCAGCAGCTCCAGTATTCTTTGTCTTTAAATGGGATGTTACGCTTATCCAGAACTTCACATGTTAGCTCTGCTGCCGTCATGGAACCAGGAATCTGTCCACAAAACAGAAAACCTCTGCTTTATTCATCATTAACAAACTACAACAATGGCTCAAAAAAGAACCAGCCCAGAGCAGAACAGCAAGGCTGTCCTCTGGTACGTTTACCTGCACACTCTGCTCTATCGTCCCATCCTTCTCCTCAAGATACACAGTACAGATGAAGCTGGGAGCTGGAGTAAATTCCGGTCGTGGCTAATGTATACATGGGATATGACAAAAAGTAACTTTAGGTACAAGAATAAAGCTCTGTTTGCCACAGAAATACTTGTTTTAGAGAAAGAAAATATGCTAGATGGTGAGTACTCCTGAAACAGCTTAAAGATTTTTCTAGAGAACTGATGGAATGATTTTTAGTCACAAAACACAAACTTCTGATCTTTTAAAAACCAATAAAACAGAATATGAAGGGATTCAGTGACTAATGTGAACATGAAAACATGCTGGCTGCAGTGTGTGATTAAAAAAAACATATCTATGCTCCTTCAGTGTGATCAGGCTGCAGAAAAGCAGCAGGTCATGGTGCATTGTTCGACAGGCTGGATGCGTTTTCCGTACGTGCTTACAGGAAACTTTACATTGAGTTTATCGTGCATCATCAGAATGGCTTTGATCTCCTCCAGCTGCTTTTTTAGCTGCTGCTCATCAACCTATGGACACACCAGGAAAAAAAACCAAAAACAAATACAATCATTATATGTCTAATAGCAAACAGTTTGGACATAAGATGAGAAAAAACTTTTTCAGAGGAATTTCTGAAAAAAAAATTGTTGACTTTCAAGCACTTTCTAGGTATTTTTCACTTTTTTTTTTTCCTTTTTTGAAATTTCTTAAGCAGATTTGGTCTGAAAGTGACAGTTACTGATGAAATTTGTTCATAGAAGTTGTGTACAGTGTTCCCTTGTTTTTTTCCCAGGAGTTATGTTCTAAAAAAAAAAGCAATGATTAATGAATGTCTCAAAGTAGTAATCCTATTTTTTTTACAAATATTATATATGTTTTAATATCTGACTTTAATTTACATATATATAAAGTTTTCTTTTACAATATACAAAATAATTTATGCTGGATATGTCTTTAAGTCTCACTGCGATCATCTTTTGATCTTTTTGAACTATGATTATGCCATTTTTAGCCAAAATAAAGTAAGCCGAAGTAAGCCTGCCATAATTCCCATAATCCATCTGTTTACAGGCTCTCCTGCTAGCTTTCAGCCCCTCACAACATAAACCTAACATTACAGGTTTAACAAAAATGGCAAGCAATGCAAAGTATTTAGTCAGCCACCAATAGTGCAAGTTCTCCCACTTAAAAACATGCGAGGGGCCTGTAATTTTTATTGTTTACTATAAGAGACAAAATGAGAAAGAAAAAAATCCAAAAAAATCAGATTATCTTAGCATCTTTGAGAGCGTCAAGCATTCTGAACAGGAGAAAAGACATAAGGTGACTGATTGACTATGATTTACAGCCAATCAGGCACAAGCAAAACTACACTAAAAATAGATAAATAAGCAAGCAAACAGATCTCTGACATCTCAACTTTGCAGATTTGAGCTTTTTCTTTTTTTATGCGTTTATGAAGGACTTTGAGCAGCATGTCAAAGCCTGACCTCAAAGATGAGTATGTAGTGCTGTATGAGGTCCTCGATGGCGCGCCCAGCAGTGTAGTCCTTCCCATCCGTCTGGAACAGAGTAGGACCGAACACTATGGCCAGATTGTGGAGGTTCATCTGGTTCAGGTCAGAAAAACACTGCACACTGAAACACACAGATACACACAGTAAACCCAACAACCTGCTGATGAAACATGAGCTGCTTTTATTGTTCGTCTCACCAGTACAGGTGGTTGATAAGAGCTTGTAGTGTTGCCTTGTTGACATGAGGAAGTTGGTTCAACAAGTTCTTGTACTGAGAGATTTTTGAGTTTTCATGAGCACTGGCTGCAATAAAAAACACAGGAAGAAAATAAAATATTCCAACACAAAAAGGCTAAATTTGGGGAGTTTTGACATCTACAAATGTAAAATAAATCTCACCAGCTACCGTGAGCCACATGTTGGCATTTTCTGAGGTGAACAGCCCGTCCTCCAGTTCCCTGAAGAAACGTTTGAGTGTGTTGGAGACATCGTCCACCTGATGCTCCCCCTCCTTCAGGCATAGGCTGCGAGCATCTCTGCGGAATCTCTCGCATAAGGCTGCCACGCGAGAGTTCACACCACTCTTGCGATAAATGCCCTCTGATTTCAGACCTTATGATTTAAAGACATAAAGAAAAACATTTATATATTAAGGTCAAAAGTCAGGATAGGTAAAAATATCCCATCAAATATGAAGATTATGTAATCAAGTGCATTATGGGAATTGTAGATCTGATATAAAAAAAAAAAAAGAAAGACTCCAACTTTATCAATTCACACTGATTCACTTTCCTACCGAGAGGAAAGAGTAAATAAAAGAATAAATGTGAACATTTTCTTGATGGTGCTGAGAGTTTCTTCCAACCTGAAAAATATTACCAATAATTCAATTATTTTTTCAAAAGTAGTTTCTTACTTCTCAAAATACTGATTTCTGATTTCAAATGTTCTGCAGAGCATTTTACATATGAATGAGATGTAATTTGGTTCGATGTAGGTTAAGTGAAAGCACATAAAGAAGCATAACCCTCAGCTTTAACCAGCTTAGATGATAAAAATGAAAATATTGGCGTTCCACTTCGAAAAAAAGAGGTAAAAAACAGAAACCAAACAGAGAAGCTTCGTGTGCTTCAGAAAGACTAAAACAAATACTTTGAGAATCAATTACTACACAAACACACCTGCAACAACAAGACAGACAGATATGAGCTCTGTGAAGAAACAGACCCATTTATTATAAAAAGAAAAATGAAATAAAAAGGTTTGGATCTATAAAGCCACAGGGGGATTTGTCTCAATCTGAAATACATTTAATCTGGAAAACCCACAGGATCAATTTTGGCAGATGTTTTTTTTTTCCCATTTCATTTTTCTTTATTTGACGTCATTTCTGTAATTTTTGTCTCCAGGTGTAAACTAGGGATTCCACAATCCTTGGCTTAAAAATGGATGTATGGGATACACCGTTGAATTGAATTGTAGTGAAAGTGAATTGTTGCGACCCTACCGCATACCAGTATGTTTATGTTGAGTCAGTTATGTGTTGGTCTAAACTTAAATAAAGATGTATTCTTTTTTGGTACATTACACCAGACTCAGAATAGGTCAACTTCAAGGGTTTTTTCTTCATTGTCATTTGTTATTAGCAAATTAAAAAAAGGATTTTTCTGATTTTTTTTGTTTTTCTGTTGTTGTTTTGTAAAACAAAAATCATATATCAAACAAAACAAAAGAAAACTGTTCAGCTTAACAAAAGCAGAGAACTGAATTATAAAGTGCATAAACTCAGTTTGGTTTAATTTAGAAGAAATATTTTCTAGAAATTAAAGATTTCCAATGAAACTGTGAAGGAATAAAGAGAGTTCTTCAGAATCAATCATGTGATCACATTAAAGAGGACATTCGCTCCACTTTGCTTTCCAACACTACAGCAGTTTTCCGCCGATGAAGGTGGAAGAGAAGAAGAAGATGGAAAGATAAAGCAGAGAACACAGTGAAGGGAAAGAGAAGCACAGAGTGAGATGGAGGTGGAACAGAGTTTCTTTGTTGTATTATGGTCTGTCAGTTTCCTGCGGTTACGTTACGTGAGAACAGTCACAGCAGACTGTAACTGCAGAACGGCATATACACGACGCTGGAGCTCCTCCTACATCACAGGTGAGCGTATTCTCTTACCGTACTGCGTGATGAAGCCGATGCAGCTCAGAACTATGACAGGAACGTCCGTCTCTGTGAGCTGCTGCTCGCTCAGCGTGTCTCCTCCACTTCTTGCTGCTTCCTGGATGGCTCCACACCACCCAGCAAAGTCTAACTTCCTTTCTCCTTCAATGTACAAAGTCCTGAGTAAAAGCCCCCCCAAATAATAATAGAAGAGAAATGATTTAGACATTTTGTTTGATGAGAAAAGAAACTTCATTGATTTAATGAAAATCTAACTTGTATCAATTTGATTTATGTCTCACCTGCCTTTCTCCACCAGAACCAGAACTCCATTGTCTTGTTGAATTGCTTAAAAACAACAAAAAATAAAGTATTGTTACTAACAGCTCTCACATCTTCCATCTGAAAGCCCAAATGGTCCCAAATGTTTTCACACATCAAACTCACAGAGTTCATTCAGTTTCCGGAGATGGATCTTCTCCCCTTGGCTGCTCTCCAGATAAGCGTGAAGTGTGGAGCCCACAAGAGCAAACCAGCCGACCTTGGATGTTTGTAGGTTCAAGCCGTCTTTATACTTGAGTTTTCCAATGCGCTCGAAGTTAAGTCTTAACAATGGCTCAGCTGCTGCCGGTATCAAGCTCTACAGATGACAGCATGTAGAAAATGTCACACTGTCCTCCATTGCGTTATATTTAACTTTGCTATTTTTTTAAAGAAAAATTAGCAATCTCAATGAAAATTTACATAATTATCTAAGTGCTAAATTCAGTAAATTCATCATTTCTCTATGCAGTAGAACAACATTTGTTCTTCTGATTCTTCACATTGTCTTTGTTCAGTCACTTTAGTAAGAATCAAAGGCAGCACAGGTCAAACTGTTTTTCCTCTTATGACCTCACACCCCTTTAATCTCAGGCCTAACTTTGTGTTGCACATTGTGGTGATCATGTTTCCAAATGACAGAGGGGGGAGGAAAAACTACCGCTATATTTCACACCATCCTACAGGTGACACTTCTTATGTGCGAGCTGCACAGACCTCCAACAGTTAGAATCACTTTGTTTCTTTGCTAATTTTGTAGCATCTTTAATTTATCCTATTGGAACTGCATATTGAGAGTCTTTTGTAGCCCCAGCAAAGAATTTTAAATGGATGTTTGTGAAATGAAATGCTACCTTGGCAATAGATTTGACCCACTCCTTGTGGCTGTCTGGGTCGCTGGTGCCAAACAAGTAGAGCCTCTCAGACTCTGAGTAGAGTTCAAACGTGTAGTTGTACCTGAGGGAGATGAAATTGACATTTGAAGGGCGCATTAAAATCCAAGAACCTGTGTGTGATGTATGTGTGTGTGAGTGTTTACCCATGCTTTTCTGGCAGGTCCACTGCCAGACAGACGATCTCTGAGATCTTAAGGGATCTGTTAGGGTTTGCATTTTTGTCACTATCATAGTAGCTGAAGAGCCCATCGTTTAGTGTGCACCAGCGACGGCAGAACTCTGAAAGACAAGGAAGAATGTCCCTATGTGATAACAAGAACACGTCATGCATGGGACATGTAAAGTAATCCAATAATCTTCAATTGCAGTGCTCCCTTGTTTATTGTGGGACTTGCGTTCTAAAAATGATTAAATCAACAAAGTTGTCATCTTTATTTTTTACAATAACTACAGGTGTTCAAAGACCCACTCCAATAAAAATTATCTTTTTTAGGTTTTTAACATATTCTTGTAGCATTTTCCTCAAAGTGGAGCACCTATATAAAATAATTTAAGATTAAAACTGTGTTTCTGAGTATTAATTTCTTAATTCAAATCATGTTGGATCAGAACATCGGATGCTTGAAAATCCTAAGACTAATGACGCAGCTACTGAATGGGCGTGCCAAAGTTTCCTCTCCCCCTCCACTCACTATGGCCCGCTCATGATTAGGTGTGTGAGACTTGAGTGTTCAACACTCGTGCTGTAGCAAATTGCGATTCTGACTCAAAACTGTAGGACTGGATTGATCAAATATTGCTCTTCGATATTTTTGTGCCGCTAATGTTAGCTTGAAGCTATAAGCTTTCGCATGAGAGTGCAAACTGAGCTTTCTGGAATGGGGATGGGCAGGTTGCTCTGTGTAAACAGTCCTGCCCACCACCCAGAACAGTATTTTTAATGAGCTACTGCCAATTTGCATTAAATATGAACAACATTATAAAGTAACATCATTATACAGTATAAACAACAAAGGCTTTTTGATTTTGGCTAAAACCATCATAATCATAACTAAAAGGTAACTGGGAGTGATTTTACAGTAAAAAAATATGGTTGGAGTGGGACTTTAAGGCTGTAACACCCCTTATTACACACACTTTTTTACTTTTATCAGACAGATATTAGCATTTTCACACTTATCTCTCTTGTTTTAACAATCAAAGCTCAAACTGCCATAGATAAATAAGTCCAGTATTAAAAATTGAAAAGAAAAATCCGCTTGCGATTGACGATTTATGTAGATTTGGAAAACTGAATGCATTCTGTGCAGGACACACGGCACAGAGGAAGTTGACTGACAATTGTCGACAACCAATCAACATGCATGATGTTGTTTAAAAAAAAAACATGCAAAATTACACTATAGCAAATCTGAGATACAGGGAGATGCAAAAAGTAAATAGCACTATAGCAAGGGAACGCTGTACTGATATAACCTAACTTCATGTAACAGGTGTGTTCCTTGTTGGGTGACTGAGGGAGGAGTGCCCGTGTTCTCCGTGCGTACCTTCTTTGTTCTTGCGTTCTGTGATGGCCCGTGCCATGGAGGCAATTTTGAACAGGAAGCCATTGTGGGACACACATGGAGATGGTTGGTAATGAGCTGGATCCATCTCCTGATTGATTTCTGATGGTAATTCTACAAAACAAACAAACAAAAAAAATTACAAGACTTTTTCATGTCAACCACAGCTGTAAAACTGTAGATAAAAGTGCCATGAGAGCTTTAAAATGAAACATCAATGGGTCAAAGAAAGCATCAAAGAAAACTTCAGATAATAATTTATATAATAAATTAGAGGTCAACCAATACCGATATCAATATTGACATTGATATTAGCCATTTTGACTCATATTGTTTTGGTTTTTTTTAAATCCGACAGCTAATATTGAACTGGTCGTTTTTGGCTTGGAGGCAGCTACGTCTCTGTCTTCAGCATTGTCCCGTACACTATCTGATTGGTTAACTATGACACACAGGCAGAGTCAATCAGAAATTGAAATGGTTTCCAGTGAGGAGGTGGGCAGAAAAGAAAGTTTCCTTTGTGGTGAAGCTCATGTGTGCGCAGACACGTATACAAAGAAAACTCCCCTGAAATTGTAGTAAACATCTCATTAAAAAATAATATCAACTACAAGCTTCCCAGATGTTGTAAACATAGCATGAGTTGAGCATATGACAACATGTCATTCGTTTTATTTATCAACCTTTTTTTTCAACATTAATATTGCAAATATCTGTATTGTATAGGACTTGAGAAAAGACTATATCGTTCGACCCCTATAATAAATCTACTCAATTTCTATGTTTTTGTCTCTACAGACTGCCTGATAAAGCGTGTTGATCTTTCGTATAACTGTCCCATGCAAGATGCATGGGCGTGCACCAGTACTGTACCTGTGTTGAGGTTCAGGCTGATCACCTCCGCCTGTAAGGGCTGAGAGTGTGTAGTGGCCAGGGACAGGGGGGTGGGGCAGCTTGCCATGCCTGTTGAGCAGTTCACATCTGCGCCGCAGAAGATCAGACTTAGCGTTTCCAGCACGTCGCTGCACTGCACGTTTATACAGAGAGCCTGGAAGGAGAAGAAAACACGGCAGATGAGGACCTCCACCTTGATTTCATTTGTGTTTGTGCTGTTTTTTGAGTTTCTTTCCTGCTTTTTGGCTGTCCAAGTTCTGTTTAATCACATCCTCCTTTGGTTCTAATTAGATCATTGCAACAACATTGGCAAATAATGAAGGAAGTGGACTTTGATCAGCTCCTGGTCTGAAGCTGTTGAAGTACTCAAAGTTAAAAAGAAAAATCTTCCAATGAAAAAGTTTCAGTGTCTTTAATACTTTGAATTCAATTTCTCCAATTAGTGAAAAACCTCTGAGTTTCTATGTTCAGTCAAGTCTATTAAGTCTTGGGGTGTAGCTTGATAAGTTCATGTCTCATCACCTGAGGAATGTGGCAAAATGAAGTATTTTATCCAGATCAATCCAGGAAATAATTCTTCATTTTTTTTTCTTTTCTTGTTCAGATTGTTGTAATTCTATTTTTACTTTTTTTTTAATTATTGTTAAATCATTTGCAGAAAGTATACAAATAACTCTGCTGTTGTCCTCTTTCAGGTAGCTTCCAGTTTAATTCACAATAGGTTTTTAGAGCTTTTCACAAACTCCAACATTTACCACTGATCTTTTAACCTCCTGTTCTTTAGGCCAATTCTTTTCAATCTTCCAAAAACCTGCCCCAAAACAAGATCGGTCGCCTTTCGAACAGCTGCTCCCTTCTTTAAAGTTATTTTCCTTTGCCATCAGATCAACTCCATTAAGTTCCTTAAAAACCCAGGTCAAAATCTAATCTTCTAATCTTCTAATCTAATTATTTGATTTGATTCTTCATATGTTTTTATCCCCTTTTGTACAGCACTTTGGGTCTGAATGGGCAATTAAAGTGCTTTATAGATAAAGCTTATTATTATTATTATTATTATTATTATTAAAATAATTTCTATTCAGAAAGGTTTTGCTTGATCTTAATTCATCTGTGATTTTAACCTTTATCAACTATCATGTCAGTGCTGGATCTTCTAATCTGTTTGTGTTTAGATTTTATGCTGTCTTTTATTTTATTAAAGCATTTTAGGACTATATTCTCTGAAAAGTACTAAGTAGGGTTGTGTACTGGAAAGAGTCTGGTGATAAAATACGTATGACGATACAAATGTCACAATACAAAAATATCCCATTATATCCCAAGACTATAACAAGTGATTGTATATGAGAACTGGATTAAGTAACTAAAGGACTAAGGGACTAAGTGAGTGTGACGTCACCCATAAAAAATGTGTTACTTATAGCTCCAGCCAAATTAAGTCAATTGAGTTGCTTTGTTTTTGCTATATGGATGCGGCTCTGTTAGATCCATATAACATCAGTAATCAGTGATTGGTTTAAATCAATCTTTTTCATTGTTTCCATGGCAACCACTCTCGCCTATCAGGAATGAGCTTGTTGGAAGTCCACACCCCTAAAACTTGAAAGTGGTCAACACAAAAACCTTCAACCTTGAAACCTTTAACCTAAGATCACCTACTGTTATTGGGGCATCTGATTAGCCAGTCTATAACTTGAATAACTTGAACTACAGAAAAAAGTATGGAAAAACAGAAGATTATTAAGAACGTGTTAAAAAAATTGTATCAGAGAAATAATGGTTATTCTGACGAATATAATGAGTAAGAATAATGAGTGATAGCCATTTATTTCTAAGCAGGAGTTAAATGAATTTTGGCTTTTTGGAACCAGCAGGTACTTCCTGTTTGTAACACCATGGGGTTACCAAGCCCAGTTCTCATATCCAGTTAAATATTTTAATAAAGATAATTTGAAGTGCTTTTTCTTTGATAAATTATTCAATAGTTTTTCAACACTAAATGTTGGTCGTTTCCACAATTTAATGTTTTCAGAATAATAACAAACCTTAAATGTACTCTCACCAATGAGTTATCCAAGTATTATTAGGAAAATAAAGTGCTATGTATTTCCAACACTTCTTAACTGTACTTTATGAACTAGCAAATGGCTAATGGATAAAACAACCAAAAAAACAATGAACAATCTCCAACACAGCAATTGACCTATTGTTGTATAGGCGTCATTGAGCTGTGCAACAACAACCACAAGACTAATGAGTGGACAACTACTGCAAGATGGTTCTCAAGAGATCTTGTTGTTATTATGCAGAGCTGCTGACAGAGCTTTGGTCTGGTGTGCATCCAACTAGTGGTCAGGGATTTAAAAAAACAGGACCCTGTACTCGATGCTTCCTTATGGTTAATTAAAAATTGTTTCAGTCCCATTTGGAAATCAATGGCATATAAAAATTTCACAGAATCAATTTTTCCTACACCTCCAGCAAAAAGTGCTATGTGAATAAACATTTACTTACTTTGATAATGCAATATTTATAAATGGTACAAACCACTAATTAGGCATCCCAAGTGTAAGCCGTTTATACACATGTACACTTGTTAAATGACAAAAATCATTTGGGGATGTACTGCATTTGTGGAGGGAATTGTCAAAAGCATCAATAAAGTTGACTCAGTCTTATGCAAACTGGAAAATCCTCTGTAAATCCCCTGAAGGTACATTCAATAAAGTGGAATCCCGAAGCAATTTTGCAACGAGTTTTTACGTACTAACCACAGAAGAGAACTGATTAAATGAGTGGTGCAAAAGAACAGAGGAGATCTGAAGCTTTTCTGATTCTATGCAAGAAATAAAAACAAAATAAACAGGTCAAAACTGAAGAATATTTCATTAAAAGCTTTTTAAAATTTCTTGTGTAGCAAGTTTAGGAAGTATGAGATAATTGTAGATATTTTCCATGTTGGTAAATTTTGCTCAAAAGGTGAGAGTGCAGAAAGAGTATAATGCTAGAGATGTGACAAAAGGGATGTGGACTTTTTTAGACAGGGGAGGAACTCTGATTCACACAGATGCACATGACACAGAAAGACAGATGTTCAAACTCCCACAGACAAACCAGCTCTTTTCAGAGTGACCGAGAAATTCCACAGCGGTCTGCCGCCACACGCACCGAGACGGAGCCCCTCCTCGGTTTAAGCTCCGCTGAGCCTCTATATATATCCAGACAAACAAGCCAATTACCAGAGATTACAATTGCAAAAGACATTCCCACACACAATCAAAAAAACACACAGACACACACTGGGTTTGTTGTACCACACAGCTTGGACCAGCAGTCTGGAGACAAGTAGATTCCCAGACATTCATGATTGTTCTCCTCCACGGGCAGATACATATGGAGCAAATCATAAAGATCCACTGTGGTCCCACATTTTCTGATTAAAACAATACAAAGGAGGGAAAAAAAGGAAGAACAAAGCAGCGAAAACTAGCAACCAGGGTTACAGTGGATTTCATTGTAAGGGTGTTTATCTGTAGGCTGAATTATGAGGTTTGGACTGTGCTTTCAAGTCTTTTTCATACCAACAGTTTCTTCTGCTCTCCATGAAAAACATCTCAGCTCAATACAACAAAAGCTTACAGCTCCCCAACATCTCAATTGTCTCAGGACAGTCTGTAAATAAATCCACTTGTTTTTTTTCTCTGAAGATGAACACTTTTTAAATCATCTGAAATCATCTCAAAAATGTAATGTTCCACCAAATGTTTCCTCCAAATCCTTCTATGACAATCAACACAGAACATGTCTAAATTCAAAGTATGGCATCTCTGCAGGCTTCGAGCTTCTATGGACAACATCACATGAAAACTGTGCTCAAGTGTGTGCTCCTCTGCAACTGCTGTCAACTTCAGTTTCATATTTCTCATTTCTCTGAACATATGACACTAAAACATCTGGATTATTAGTTAGAACGTCCAGTAAAAAATTAGGAAAAAAAACTGTTGGAAGCACAAAGAAACGTGTCTGTGAGGAGGAGGTTCTGCCTGAGCGAGGTATTTTCACTTTGACGTTGACCAATCAAAACAAGGAACAATGAGGAAATGGATTGTTTTTGTGTTTAAAAACCTCGCCCTTCAACATCTGCTTCCAATGAAAAAGGGCGTCATGTAAAAACAATTTCAAAGAGAAGCGAGAGAAGGGAGAACAAGAGTCGAACCCCGTTTCCCCTAGAGAGAAGCAGAGACGGGGAAAAGATTTGATCAGGGTGTGTCTGAAGATCTCCAGCTTCCATCTGTTGCTGCAGTTACTTCAGACAAAGTTTGGAGGAATGAGAGGAACTGAAGGAAAAAATATTATGAAATGCAGATGAAAGTGTTTCAGTCTGACACTAATCAGAGTCTGATTGCACATTGCTTGAAACTGAAACACAAAGACTGATCTTGGTATATGTGAGCTTCTAAAATCAACCTAAACCATTCTCTATATTTAAGTATCATGCATTTGTATGCAATACACTATGTGAGGATATCATGTCAGTGATGAATGTTCATAGACTTAAGAAAGTGGAGGTGCAGAATGGAAATGAATGCAGCAGAGAATGAGAGAGGGCAGAAAACTCATTCTCCATTAAACCTGAGGGGAAAAAGGTGGAAATCTTACAATGAGACTCGGAGCATTAAAAGATGAGCAAACAGGTGTAAACTTATAAAAAAAGGTGAGTATCTCAGCAGCAGCAGATGGTTGTTTTTAAATCGGACAAGCCCACACAGATTACTTTATTTGACCTTCAGCGTCTGTTTAACGGATATTATTCAGATCTGAAGAGTGCTGAAGAAAACATTTAAACAGTGGGCTGTTTGGAGAAAAAAAACAGAGTTTGACCTTGGTGTGAAGAATTTGTGTTACTTCCAGGCTTCAACCAGATAACGTGTTAAGAAAACCAGCCTTAGAAACTTGTTTTCAACAAGAATCTGCCATAAAATGCTCTGTCAGGACAGAAAACGCTGTATCTTTCTGAACTTTCCATCGTGAAAATGAGTATCTGCTCACTCCAGTACTTGTTATCTCACCAGAGTGCAGAAGAGTCCCACAGGCAAAGCATTTGAATGCCAATCAAGAGGTGGAGCCCACTGTGAGGAAACTGGACCCAAGACTGGATTCTGAAGACACTGGAAATCTGGAGGTCCACCAGTGAGGGTCCTCGACAACAAAAAAGCAACAATCTGTCCGTTCTCATCCTCAAAATATTTTACTCAGAAATAATCTGATCAGTTAAAGGCTGGAAAAAGAATACAACTATCTTCTCACAGTCTTATGGACTTGGATCTCAGTGTCACTGATGACAACATTTAAATACTGTCATTGAACTGCAATGATGGTTCAAGATAGTTCATGTTGTCCTTGTGTAATAGATCCGACATGAATCTTTGACATAGTCACTGGAGTGACTAAAGTGATGAGGTCTTGGCAATGTGGGTTATAGTTGGACACTAAAATATGCATAGTAAGCATCTGTTATTATTATTCTTTGTGCGCCTCTGAAAATTACTGAAACTAAATCCTTTAAGGTGTTTTCCCCTTTAGAAACCAATTCCAATAAAAACAAGTCTCCTTTTTGGTGTTTTTTAACATGTTCCTGTGGCATTTTTTGAATGATGGAGGACATCTATTATGAAAATTAAGCTAGAGTATTTCTTAATTTAAATCATTGTGAATCAGGAACAGTTGAAAAAAAACAGTCTTCTTTTTATTTTGGCAAAAAACTGCATAATCATAATTAAAAGACCACTGGGAACATTTTGAAAATAGGACAAAAGATGATCGGAATGGGTCTTTAAGATCATCAGACCTTCAATTCTTTCATCTAAAATCCTGAATCTGATCTAAACTGTAATTTTTAAACCCTCAAATTCTGTTTAAATCTACCAAATCTGAACTCTGTCATATTCTAATGACAAAAGGTACAGAGGTAAAATAGGAAGCAGAGCCTTCACCAGTAAGGCTTCAGGAAGTTTAGCTTCCGTACACAGATATCCACTTTCAACGAGCTTTTAAGGTGAAGATAAAAAAAACTGCTTCCTGTTTCCCAAAGCCTTTAGTTAGTTTTGATTCAGGTGACTCTGGGTAATCTTTAACTTTTCAGCTGCTAGACAAACACCCCTGATGCATTCAGTTCCTGTCCGGTTCTGCATGCTTTTGAATGGTATTTTCAAGAACGTTGAAGATGGAACTGTCTAGCTTTTTGGTTGCTGGTATGCTTGATGGTATGTTTCCAATCAGGAAACATTTATTGTATGGTCCCTCCCAGTGTTAGTTTTTTTTTATTTTCATCTTTATTTCCTCATCATGTACTGGTTGTTTTACTAAAAAAAAAAACTAAAAAAAAAAAACGATTAGACGATACAGAGGTTCTACCCTGACTTTAGGTTTTCTGTGGGGTATCCCGCTTCCATAGTGATGTGATTTAGTAAAAATTTAAAGTTAATAGGAGGAGATTGCAAGCAGTGACGGATTAAAAACGGACAGCAGAAAGTTCAAAGTATGCACTGATAGTTGAGCTTATGTAGACTGAAGAGACAGAGAGCAAATATGAATAAAATGACAAAATAGGCACTGAAGCATGCCCACACATGCGCATTAATATGCATGTTAACATGTCTCCTCTAGTGAGGCAAACATACAAAAACACACCAGCTCCAGTGTGTCTGACTCTGGCACAGAACTGCATTACAGAACTGTGAATACAAACCTGGAAAACAGAAACCTTCCCAAGATCCCACAGTAAACTCACAGATCCAAAGTCCTCTGATACACACTGCACTGACACCTTCCAGAGATAAAACACACACACGTTTTTAAAACATTCAGCAACTAGAAAATACTAGGCAGTCACACCACAACAGAAAAAGTCTCACCTTCAAGTTTCAATTCCTGCCAGCAGAGCACAGGAAAGCACAAAACAACCCGTTTGTGATGCTTTCAGTCACAAAAAATGCTAAAACTCCATAAAACGAAAAAAAAGAGCCAAGAGAGAAGATCAACTTTCCTCAGCAGCCCTAGCTGAAGAATGAGGGCGAGGGAAGGAGGAGCAGAAGAGGAGGAGACAGGGAGGGGCGGGGCTAAAGCACATTCCACTTAAATTGGTGAGTAATGATGTCACATTTCCCTCTCACAAAGAGAGAAATAGAGAAACATAAAGTCAGGATTGAAACAGTTAAAACAAATATACTTTTGAGAAATGGATATCAAGGTAAAGCTGCTGCAAATCACATGTGAAGTTGATCAGATGATTTCTTCTTAAAGGAACATGGAAGTAAAAATAAAAAACAATGAAAGGCTGAAGGTTTGAGACAAACCTAAACCAGGTGGAAACCGTAATTCTAAGGGGCACTGCTGCTTCTATCAAGACAAAATGCAGTCATGTCAAAGTTTTTCAGAGAGCATCTGTGTGCTGCTGTCAGGAACATGCAGGGTCAGCAGCCGACCAACCTGGATCTAAACTACACAGTGAGTCACATGGATGTTCATACACACCACAAATCCAAAAGCTGGGGGGAAAAAAAGAGACTCACAGTCAGGTGTTAGATGTGACTCAGACTGTGTGAGAGCTGCTCACATTTCTGCGTAAGTGGGTTAAGCTGCGACACAGCCCGCCAGAAACAAAGACAAAAAAAAACAGACGGGGGCGGTTCCCAAATGTCCCAATGCAGACGAGGACCTTCAATGCCACTTTTGATAAAGACTTTCAAAAATTGAGAATCCGCCACTTCAAAATATACTTTTATAATATACTTTGATGGTACTTATAATACAACATAGCTACAAAAAATATAACATGATCACAGCATACCTTCCAACTAATCAGATTAACTTTCAGCACCTTTTTACCAGAAAACTAGAAACTAAGCTGGATGACAAAACAATGAAACCAAGTCACTTAAATGGTCCATTTTCAATCAACCAATTAGAATAAAAACATTTTGATAGAGGTAGCAGGTTACTCAGTAATCTCAAAATAAAGACAACTTTATTTTACACTTCAGCTCTGAATTATTTTTAAAAAATCAGGCAGTTAAAAAAACATGTTGTTCTCTACCTGTTAATCAATCCCAGATTAAAGAGTATTAATATCTTGATCCTGATTTACACACAAACTGCTTTCAGTTTGTCTGCTGCCGAATAAATGTGTTGAAGTGTCCAGTAAATTACAACTCTACCAACACATAAACGTAATCTGACTAAGTTCTTAACTAACACATCTCATTTTCAGCAAACAGGAGGTGTGAGCTCCAGTCTCACAAACTGCAGACCCAACAGCAAACATTTTCTGTCCACTTGAGATGACAGAATCAGACTGAAAGCACTATGAAATACTCTGAACACAGATCAGATTAGAACAGAACTGTGCACATGGGTGCCGAAAAACTTTATCCGATTGTAACAAACGGTTCCATGCACCACATGTCTGATTGGAATAAATCATTTTGACATGAGCAGAACTGTCTAAAATGCGGGAAATAGTTGTAGAAGAAGAAATAGCGAATTCCTTTGTAAATAAACAGAGATGCTGCATAGAGCAAAATGATACCCTAAACGGGCTTTCATAATTCTTTAATAATATTTATAAGTGCTCATAATTTTCTAAATCCGTGTGGTCGGTATCTTATTCTTGGTGGTATGGACTGGAGGAAGGCTTAGTTAGACATTTAACTTTGGATGAACTCAAAATCCATGCGGGCAATGCAGCAATGTGCATCTTGGCTGCACGCAAATATGTGGGAATAATATTAGCCTTTATTTTGTCTGGACATGATTGGAAACATGAATTCACATAATTTTTGCACGGTTTCAGAGGACACAGCTGCGGCATTTCCCCATTCAAAAACAGCCTCTGCCGGCTCACACGAAGCTGCTTGGAGAGACAGACGGTCAATCGCAAAAAAATTTAAGATTTATTTTTAAAAGGAATTTTAAAACATTTTTATGTTTTGTACATGAAAGCAAAGGAAGTCTAGCCAATTTATCTTGTCTTTAAGAGAATGTGATATAAAAAAATGGAAGCTCTTACGTATAATGCATCTTCAAATGGGGTTATGTTTACACTGCAAAAACACAAAATCTTACTAAGTATTTGTGTTTAGTTTCTAGTTTAAATATCTTATATCACTTGAAAGACAAAACTAACTTACTACTAACTTTTCAGTATGTAACAACACCTCTCAAGAGCAGGCGTCCACATGCAAGGACATCACATTTTGGGTTTTATCACCACAGTGGTTAATTCTGCTCAACTGTGGTGGCCCTGTGACGACGTGTAAAGAGAGTTAACTCAAATATTAGCTTTGGTCTTAAGAGGTTCTGATTCCGTTTTCTGGTGTAAGTCATATACTTGTGGATGAGAAAGTAAATAAAATTTAGTTGAAAGGGTTTTATTTCATTTCATTTTTTTTTTTTGCAAGTGGATTTCTTCAGAAAGCTATTGACCTTATTCCTACGCCCCATGAGCCTTTGCGTGAATTATGGGTGAAACTTCCGGTAGACGCCGGTACTCGCATGTATTTACATTACCATTGTAGAGCCGACAGCTCAATTCCTTTTGTTTTGGATCTATAACTACATATAAATGTGGAAAAAACAGCTGTCATGTCTTAAAAGAGGCGACGTAACAACTCCGGTGCCTGCTAAAATTGAGGGATTGGAGGATGACCTTAAAAAACACAACATATAGTAGCATTTTTAGCTACTTTTTCAATTCAGCTGCGGCAGGTGACGAAGCTATGAACAATCTTAAAAGTTCACATCATAATTCTTTATGCCTATTTGTGCTAAAAGTTCACATCATAATTCTTTATTTATGCCTATTTCTGCTAGAGTTAGCACACAGTGCTGATCAATTGTAACGTTATCGCTTCACGTGCTTTTGCTTCTCGTGCTTGTGTTTACATGCTGTGATGAGGGATGCATCGCGCAGTGTAGCTTTTGTCCATTTCATGTTTTGACAAAGTCAGCTGCGGTTTAAACATGTAATTTTTGAATATCTGATACCAGGAGATACAGAGATTACACACAAAATATCTTTTCTGCTCTTGTGACACTGCTGTAAGCAGCGCGGTTAAGCAAGTTTCATATTCGACATTCGTCACACATTCAGTAATGAACGGCAATATTTCTCAATCACCTTTGCTAAAAAACACCAAAAATGTTTTTCCTGAGAGATGATAAAACAATCAACATTCCACATTACTTTCAGCAGGAGCTCGGGGAAAGCGCTCCGGCTCCGCTCACATTACAGCGGCGTTTCCGGTGGTCTGCTCATTACGTGGATCGTGAATAATGTAAACGAGTCATGTGAAACATTGATTGTTTTATCATCTGTCAGTAAAACATTTTTGGTGTTTTTTTTTAGCAAAGGCGTTTGAGAAATATCGCCATTCATCACTGAATGTGTGACGAATGTCGAATATGAAACTAGCTTAACCGCGCTGCTGTCAGGTCTCTGCAATACCCGGCGTCTCTTCTTCTCTGGTGTTCTGGAGTAACCCGACCATAATGTTGGATACGGATTTTCCTCCGTGTGTACTTTATCCACAAAATGAAAAATTTTAAATTTTGAGCCACATCCTTCTGACTTCATCCTCGCCCGGTAGACGGTAAAATCTGTACCGAGGAGGGCAGCTGCACTCCCTCTTCGTCAGCAGCCCATGTCCCACAAAACGCTCCACAAATTTAATTTAGTTTGGTAGTTAGTACAACCACAAGCTGCAAAACATGCGCCTGAACTGCGCAAAGACAGTTTTTAAAACTTTGAGGGATTAAGTAAAATACGCTTTTAAAGTTTGTATGCACCGCTAAAGCTAACAAAACCGCCAACTTTCAGTGGAAACAAATAGAGCCGTGCAACTTCCGGTTGCTATGCCGGAAGTTACACCCATAATCCATTTTACATGAGAGGCCCCCGGAATAAGGTCAATAGACTCATTTTGAATGTTGTGCTTCCAAGCAGTAGCAAAAAACAAATGTGAAGAAAAATGCAAAATAATCCCCAAAAGATCAAATAAACATACGCACTCCAATCAAATCTAGCCCAGTGGGAACTGTATTTTCATTTAGAAGCCAAATAAAAACCTTCCTGTCGTCGCCTTTTTTCGTACAAATTCATTTCAAATCACTTCTGAAGGTAACCCTTTTCTTACACACTCTTGCGCATTCAGAATGTTTAACTACACGATACACAATGCAGATTCATACATTAAAAAAAGCAGGAAGATTAAAGACACTGACTTACATCATTGAGTTCTTGCTGGTTACCATAGAGAGGATGATACTTCCTGTATTTGCCCTGACGATATTTGTTACAGATGTATCGCCGTCTGTCTTCGCTGCAGCTAGAGGGCGTCAGAGCTTCACTTGGTGGGACGTTAGCAGCCCAGAAACTGTTCACACGCTCGTTGCCCAGCAACAAGAACACCTATTTCACAGGGAGGATTGGAAAAGGACATTTTCTCAATTAATAAAAAGGACATCAGTAATGGGAAAATAAATTAAAAAATTTGAAACTAATGTTTATGTTTTTGAACAATGCTGGTAATAATGACAATAAAAAGGGAAAGTTTCAAAAGTACTACAACAATCTCCAATGGAGGGTTAAACCTCTGAGAAACCAGGATCTGCTCTGGTTGTCTGCTCATGGAGAACTGCACTGCGTCTGTCTGCTGATAGAGAACCAACATTGTTTGTTTTTAAGAGGGAAGAGGAAGGTCAACTGCCTGCACTGTTTTCCATCTAAGAAAACAAAGTCAGCTGCGTGATCATTTTTCTCAGAGTCAATGGTCCAGAGAAATGGAGACTGTGGGAAAGAGGTGAAGAGGCAAACAGACTGGAACGGGTGAAGAAGGGTTTCAGGACAAAGAGAATGAAAGGAAAGGTGTAGAAGACTGTGGTGAGAGCGGCCATTTTGTTGGTTTAGAGGGGCTCTGAGAAGGAGACAGGAAGCAGAGCTGGAGGAAGCAAAGATGAAGATGTTGAGGTTCTCTTTAGGAGAGGCCAGGATAGTTAGGAACCCATCAGAGAAATAGCTCATTGTAAATGTTTTGGAGATAAAGCAGAATAAGATAGTTTGAGAAAAGAGACAATGATGATGTTGGTAAAAGGATACTGAGGTAGGAGCTACTTTGGAGCTACCAGGAAAGAGGTCTAGAGGAAACCTAAAAAGGAGGATCATGGATGTGGAGAAGGTGGTTGGTGGGAGAGAAGAGGGTTACATGGAGGCAGATGGTTTCCAGTGGCAAGTCAAAAAATTAGTGTTAAAAAAAAAGGAGAACTGAAATACCAGAATTTTTGTGTACGTTTCTGACATTTAGTGAGAATTATCAAAGCCGAACATCCATCTTCATATTCATTCAATTTGTATCAAACCAATGAGTTCAAATGTTCTGCTCTGCAGTATTGGATCATCAAAGTTAATTATGCATTTTGTGAAACTGATCAATAAAACGGTTAAATTAACTGTCATCGGCTTCAAAACTGCTAAAAAGAGCAGCAATATAATTAATGGAGTTCACATTTGATCTAAATATCTATGAAACCAATAATAATGATGGAAACTTTTGTACAATGTTTTTAAAGAGTCAGTTTGCAAAATTCACTTAATTTAAAAATGATGATGATTGTTCTGTTTGCGTACCTGAATGAGCTCTTCTGTCCACACCTTCTTGTCCATCTTCAAACTCCGAACTTTAGAGATACTTGGACCAAGTCCTCTGTGTTCTCCTGAAATGGCCACAGAAGTTTTAATAAATCAAATCCTGACAATTTATCAAACAAACATGAACAAATTATTAAGTTAGGATTTTTTAAAGTCAATGTAATTAACTATGTATGAAAACTGGACTGAGTGACCCCTCTTCCCTTACATTCCAAATAGGAAGTACTTGCTGGCTCCAAAAAGCCAAAATCCAATAGACTGACAGATTTCCTATAGCCTGCTTTAAAGTGGTAAGAATGTGGACTTCCAACAAGCTCACTTCTGATTGGCCAGATTGGTTGCCACAGAAACAAGGACTCAGACCGACTTGGACCAATCACTGCTCACTGATGTTGTCTGGCTCCAACATGGAGTCCATATCATGAAAAAATGGCAGCCGAGAGCTTAATTTGGTTGGAGCCAAAAGTAAACCATTTTCTATGGCTGGCGTCACACTCACTCGCTCCAGTTCTCATATGGTCAATAGTTACTGTCAAACTCTACTTACAATGTTATGATAAAAATATCACTTTGAAACTGATATTTACACCCAGCACAAACCCATAAAAACACTCATTCCTGCAAAGCAACAGTTTAACACAAACCTGCACATCGTTTGCAGATGACGACACATAAATTGATGGCAGCCCATTCTGGCTTCGGCGCCGCGCAGTCAGCACAGGAACTGTTGCTTGGCTCCGCCCAGATTCGCTCAGCTATTTCACTAGTGGACAGTGCCAAGCCTATTGCGTTCCTCATGGCGTCCACCCACTGGTCTTTCAACTGTTCAGACTCTGCTGTGAAACTGAGAAAGAACCAAATGTCACAAAAGTAGCAAATTCCACAGGTTCGAAGTCAGAAAGCTCCTGTTTGTCTCTGAGGGAGTCACAAAGAACTCCATCTCTTTGCTTTTAAAACCTACCACAAAAGTACTACTAGACATGGTGGAAAGTTAAGTTCACACTTTTCCCACAAACCCTTGCACATTTTGTATAATTTGAATTAAGAAATGCTCAGAAACTGTTTTAATCTTAAAATATTTCTTCCTCTATGAGAAAAATGCATTGCAAAAAAAACATTTTAAAAACACACACACACAAAAAAATAATGTAATTGAAGTGTTTCTTTAAAAGACATGTCCAAGATAAGACATTTTCTAAAATTTAGTATAAGAAAAGTGGATACATTTGCAGATGAAATCAAATATTTCATCCTGCTGTCAGCAACAGTTTCACATGGTCAGAACACAAAGAGTCTGAAGAGACATTCAAGCCTTTTCACAGTTCCCCATCCTGTCATGCTGAGCCTCTGCCCTGCATCTGTCAGCCACAAGACAAACACGCTTGTGTGCAACCCCCCTTCTTACACAAAGTGACAAACAGCTTTTCACTTTCTGAGCAGATGAGGGCGAGTTGTTCATCGAACAGCTCAAAGTGTCTCTAAGTGTTGCAGCACCACGGACGTTAAAACTATAATACTAAAATCTGAACCAAACTGTTGGTTTTTTTAAGGAACCATTGTTTTAGAAGTAGGTAGGGAGTGAAACACCCTTCACAGTAAAAGTTTTAGTTTTAGGCACCTTCTATGTGGACAGGAACTTCACAAACCTGAATATACGGTAGGGGGTGATGAGATCGAAGCTGCGGCGATCTGTTTCTTTAACACTTCCAACGTTCATTTCAATGGATGTGATACCGACTCCAATGTGATAATCCTGAAAGAAGGAAAGAGATTTTTTAAAACACTTTGAAATAGAAATGCATCTGATCAATACCCAGATGTAATCATCTTGTAGCTCGGTTCTCCTTAAAGATTTCTTACATCGATGTTTTTGTAGAGGAAGACTTTGTCTGAGACAATAACAGTGTAAAGTTTGGAGCGTAATCCTCTGAGCTCCAGATAGCCCTGGAGGTCTGACATCAAGGATGGGCTCGGCACACTGCTGCGACGGCGCCCCCTGGTGCACTCCTCCAGTGCATTCACCCACTCATTTCTATCATCTGAAACAACATGAATATCCTTTGAGAAAAACTCACTCCACACAGACTAAAAAACTGTCAAAACCTATGTGGAAGTGTATGTGAAACTATGGAAATAATAACATTTCTATTTAAAAATAAGGTATATAAAAATATACATATATAGCACTAATGGGATCCTTGTGCTGTCGACTTGAGGGAGTTAAAAAAAAAAAAAAAAATCTTGTCTTACTTACTTGTACCTTACTTTCCATGTTGTGTCACTCGCAGCATGCCCATAGCAAAAATGTGGATGAATATTTCGCTCTATGGGCTCACTGGGGAGGATAAGACTTTGATATTTTGTGTGGACCACCTGCGTTCCCTGTATAGGTTTGCCCATTTTTCACTCCCAGACATATCTGTATCCACCCATAAGGGGTGTTATGACTTAAGTCTTTACCCTTTCTGATCATTTAAAGCTAAGGAATAATAACTTTGTCCATTTCGCTGCAGTACTGGATCATGTTCTATACCAGTAAAATTAGTGACTCAAGTTTGTATGAAATCTTGACTACACACTGCAAAAACTCAATACGTCTTTTTTTCTCTTTTACAAGAAACATAATTTTATCAGCAAAGTTTTTCAATAGCAAAATCATCTTAGTTTGAGAAAACTAGTGATAAGATTTTTTCTTAAATTGAGAAGTCTTTGTAAGACCATTTGTTTGGCAGATTTTTTGTTTATTTAAAGTCCCACTCCAACTTTATTTTCTTTCTATTGTAGAATCATACCTAATGGTCTTTTAATCGTCATTATGCAGTTTTTAGCCCAAATCAAAAAGTTTGTGTCAATTTTTAAGACATATTTTCTGCAGAGCAGCAGGAGCTCATTAGAAATTCGTCTCCAAGTTGTGGGTGGGACTGTTGGTGCAAATGTTACCTACTGTGTAATATCCCATCAGCCCCTTGTTTACAATCTCTCCCGCTAGTTTATAGCATCTCACAAGCCCAAGCTTGGAGTGGAGAATGGAGTCTTTGACCTCTATATGGCAGTTGCTGAGCTTTTTCAAACAGCGGGTTTTTATCTACTCCTGATCTAACATAATTTGAAGAAATACTCAGAAACACAGTTTTAATCTTAAAATATTTTATACTCATCTCAATCATGAAAAAATGCTACAATAACATGTTAAAAACCCCAAAAACCTGATTTTCATTGGAGTGACAATCCGCCAATGGGGTAAGAATTTTTGACTCGATCATGTCTAAGGGGCCGTTTTTTTTTTCAGTCCATAAATGTTATGCTCTACAGCCATTTACATGGTTCTATGTAGGAAAGGGGAGCGGACAAAATCAACACACCTTCACTTTCAGCTTTGAAGATGAATGTCCGATTGCTCGTGACAACCTCCAACTTCAGGTCTCCCACCGCTGTCACTTTAGTGATAAACGCAGTTGAGATAATTCCCTTGGAATACACAGCCTACAAGAAACCACAAACAACTTAAAGTCATTTTTAACAAAACAATTGAATCAAATCCACTGTACTACTGGCACTGTGGGCTTAAATCTATATTGAAGAACTTGAATAAAAGGTTGGTTATTAATCTTTTTTGGTGGATATTGTTACCTTTTCAATGTCAAAGTATCGCAGATAATCAGAGTCCAGCCTAACCCATCGCCTCTGGTAGTAAAGAGCCCTGAGATGAAGAGAAGAGAGAAAACCTTTCAAAATAAAAGATGTGAACTTCCTGTCTAATGCTTAACTTTTAGCAGAGCATCTTTACCCCTGTGGTGGATTCTTGCTCAGCCAGCCCTGCTTGATGACAGTGGATTGCTGAGAGATGTCCTCCCTCATGGACATGTTGTGCGGCAAATATAAACTGCCTTTCATACTATCTTGCCCATCTTGCCAGAGGGAATGACTTCAAGAAAAAACATGCAAATATAGAGGCATTCATTCCAGTTATTTTAAGTTGATTTTATTAATTATCCACCCCAAAAATGTAAATGTAACTCATCTCAGTCACTTCCTTAACATTTATTCAAAATAAATAAAATTTATTTATAACTGCAGTAAAGCAGCACTGAGTTTTAGTTTGTGTTTTGCTATATGGGAAAAACAAATGATAGTTGTCGGTTTTGTTAGTTTCCACACTTTGTTTAGACTTTATTGTTAGGTCTGTTTTGCGTTTTGTTTTGTTCCGATTTCCTGTTTTTTGTATATGATTCTGGTACTGTTATATTCAGTAAAAAATTGGGCTATTATCATCTAGTTTTTTTATTGCTATAACTATACATAGATTAATCTTTATGTAAATAATTCATAATCAAGATTTTTTTTTAATATTTGTTTTCTTGTAGATCTTCACATAGACAATCTGGTCTGTTTTAGGACAGACAACCTGAATATATCCCAGATCATAATAATGCCCCCACATGCTCCATTCAGTAATTTTCCAGTTGTAACATGATCTCCCATGTGTAAATAGATTTATTTAATAAATAAATATGTATGTGGGAAAAAATGTGTACGTACAATTACTTTGAGCTTCTTTCATCAGGAAAATAGATTAATCAAAGACATTCAGAGCTGCCATTCTCCTGAAATATCTTTCAGGTCCTTAAAACAGCACATGAAGACGCACTAGAATTTTCTCTACGAGTTCAGACACAAATCTGCAGACAGAAGCTAATGAAGGGAAATTAACTCAAATAACCAAAAACATATTAATCACCAAATGTTTTTAGTGATTGTACATTGTGAATTTTTTTTTTGAGAATTCACAATCATGAGATCAGTTAGACTCATTATATACATATATCTAGACCCTTTTTTCCTTAGAGCTTTCCTTAATGTACAGTATTGCTCTTACTTTTACCAAAAAGAGGCAAAATCACTGCAATAGGGGCGGCATGCAAAACAAACTAATTTTTTTAGATCACTCCACCACAGTCACGATGGGGTGTTCTGCATTATGACATTAGAAACTGAAGGTTTTAGAAACAAAAATTGACTTGAAAACAAAAAAAGAAACCAATAAATATGGATTAACCGGAGTAACAATTTATGATCTGGTTGGCTGGTGAGAGCTGATAAGCTAATAGACTTCTGGAAGAAAGAAACATTTCTGTGTGTGACTTGCACATTTTCCAAACTGCTGAAAATAACAACATTATTAATTTCTAAATTAAACAGAAATTGAAAGTGCTGTATGCAACTGGGTTTTTTGTTGTTGTTCAATACGTACTAGTCATCATCATCCAGCATTTCATCGTCACTGCAAAAGTCACTGGACACTTGTAGGCGCGATTTCTATTCCAACAAAGAAACAACAAATACCATCAAGCTACACAGTGAGAGAAGGAAAGCAGTAAGATCATCAGATAAAAGGTGAGAAATCATCTTGCCTCGTCTGCCATGTTCTCTTGAAGAACACTGCAGAGGAAGTCTGGTCTCTCGTACTCATCAGAAGTATTGTCATCAGAGTCCGAACCTGGTAGAGGATGATGGTCAGGAGAACTGAAAATGAGCGGACCTGTGACATGAAGAACAACATTAAAATAACATGTATGACCTCTGGCATGAGCAGGATCTTTTGCTGGCGATCCCATCTAGATGTAGTTCCTAAAACCTTAGAATATCTCTTTTACCCACCAACCACGACGTCTCCCGTTTAATTTAAAAGCTCCTGATAGGAATTAAATTTATGTTTCCGAGGACTAACAGACCAGTTAAATATGTGGATCACAACAATGAAAGACATAAGCCTGAACCTTAGCTTAATGCTTCCAGAAAATTCCACTAAACTTTTTGCAGTTAAACAGGTTTTCAGTCAGGGTAATACAGTAAGTCTTCAGAACATTTGAATCAGCTGGTTTTTAAAGCCAGTAAATTTTTTTTTATTCTTCGTGTGTTGTGAAAAAGCAGAAATATATTCTGAAAGAAGAATCATCTGTTGTCATACCAATCTGCAGACTGGCAGTAGCTGGGTTTTTTTTTTTTTTTGGTGCACAAACTCAGTCAGAGTGATTGGTTGCAACAAGAGCTGTCATGTATTTTGCTTGTTTAAGCTACAACTAGTTCTTCAAGTTAAATACTTGATCAGATGCCAGTTGAGCTTTTTAACCTTTTAATAATTTGTTTACTGATGGGTCTTAATTAAATCAAGAAAAGTAGGAAGCTAGAAACAAGAAATGGTTCCACCTAAATAAAATGTTAAAACAGGAATCCTACAGAAATTTGATCAAACATACAGAATTAAATAAGAGAAAGTTGCATTAAAGTTTATGTGAGAATCGATATGAAATGAAACGTCCAATAAGCCTCCATAACGTTGGAACATTAAAAATATGATACTGTAAGCATAACTGGATCTGAGAACTCCTCGCCACCACACAAAGGAGTTCATAAAGAAGAAGAAATATTTGCAATCTAAAACTATACTGTAACCTGACATCAACGGACTTTCAAAACAAGTTGCACCCACACCGGAGGTTCATCCGTATGGATGCTGCTGGTTTTTGGGTTGTCCGGCCCCCTGGAGGATCGTATAGAGAAGTGGCCGAACATGTGTGTCTTGCAATTGTCTTCAAACTCAGCCTCAAGAGACGTACCATTGTCCTGCATGTGGTAAGTGTATCGTGAAGTATTTCTAAGGCCAATGGTAGTTGCACACACCGATGATATTTGGGAGAGGCTGTTGTACGGTGCCCACATGCCACACTAAAGTCATTAGTAAAGCCTTAGTCACAGTTCCCCTTACAGGTGGATACAGGCTGTCTACAGGTGAAAAAAAGGGCAAATCTGTGTGTAGCCTGCAGGAAATGTTAGGATTGTTGACAACACAGTAAGCCTTTAAGGTGAAAATGTTTGTGCGTACTTTTTCTATGGACATGCTGCAAGCTTCAGGTTGTGGTAAATATTTAGGCAACAGAACGGTAAGAAAAGGCTGT
>NC_050524.1:22641553-22658009 GCF_002922805.2 Oryzias melastigma | reverse complement strand
GTCTACAGGTGAAAAAAGGGCAAATCTGTGTGTAGCCTGCAGGAAATGTTAGGGTTGTTGACAACACAGTAAGCCTTTAAGGTGAAAATGTTTGTGCGTACTTTGTCTATGGACATGCTGCAAGCTTCAGGTTGTAGTAAATATTTAGGCAAAAAAGCGGTAAGAAAAGGTTAAGTCGATGAGACTCTTACAGATTTGTCCTTTTTTTGTATCTCTCGTGAATTCTGCGCACTGAGGAGTCCTACTCAAGGGAAATCTGTGTGCTCTTTGCACGCTCATTGCGTACAACCTGGCAGTTAGAAACAAGAAAACGAGATAATCAGTGCATTGTTTGGGTTAGTGTCCAACAGGTATCTCATGAGCACTTACTTTTCACAAGACCTGCATTAAGCTTTTGTGAACGATCACAAAGAAGCCAGTGTGCGCACCTCACTAATGACTGATTGTGGTGTAAGGATACCGTATGAAGCTTTAAACGTACATCATAATTGAGTGTAACTTACACTAACCTTACAAATACTTCGCAATACACACTTACTGATGGTACTTCCCATTTTCAAGATGTCACTTAAAGTGGCTATTCAAGCCACAAGGGAACTGCAAGACACACCTGCTCTCCCTTTAAGATGTAGCCGTCTACGACCCTCTATGGGGCTTGACACCCCCAAAACCCGCAGCACCCATTTGGGTCTTTTTTTTTACCTGTAAACATCCCATGTCTACATGTAAGGGCAGTTGGGGCAAAGCCTTTAGCTAAAGAAGACCAAACAAGAAACAGTTCTTTATGCAACGTTATAGCATGGTAGCAGTCATAGACCTCTTTTTAATTAATTTTGTATTGTCTTTGAGAAGAAGCAAAATGCTTACTGCAAGATTGAGACAAAGAAAACCTGACATTTTCTTGTAAAAAAACAAAACCAAAAAATACCAAAATAAAAGTAAAAACTTTTTATAATACAATGTAAAAATATATTTCAGTACAGCATCTGCTTTTTTATTTATAAAACAGCAACTAATTTGTTTCAGTCACACTTCTGTAATTCATTTTCCATGCAAATTCTTAAATGAGTAAAAGTAGCAGCAGAATTTTGGCCCTCCTGCTGACTTAACATTTTATAATAACTCACTTGGAGGTTGGGGGACCCTCCTGGATGGGACAGCTGGCTGCAGGTCTGCCTGAGGGGGCAGTGTGCAGTTCTCCTGTATTTGGGGTGTCTTGCTTCGAAGTGGGATTTGTGGAGGCTGGTTTCTGGGTATCTCATCGGTTCCTGTTTTGCTGGGTGCTGGGCTGGTGGAGGAAAAAGCAAAAAACATACTGGAGGTGCGCAACGACAAAACTTAACAGTTTTAAATTTAAGGTGGGTCCTTGTTAAACACCAGCAACAAATCTGCCTCTTGCTAGACAATAAGGCGTTTTACAGAAAGATCCTCAAATTACTTTAGTCTAGTTTATTTCTCTTCTCAGACAGCACCTGTATAGTGTGCATCATCACAGAAACAACAGTGGCAGCAGTTTCTTTAATTGTGACCTCCTACTGGTTTCAGAATGACATTTGTACACCATAACACAGTGGCACAACAGTCTGTTGACCACAAATTAATGTGCAAATTTTCATATTTGTCTCAATGGTCACCAGTTTCTGCAGAACTCCTCCGGAAGGTACTGAGTGGTGATGTTAATAAAAAACTTTAAGTCTCACAAACATTGCATAACAAGCAATGCATCTACTCTAATTAATCTCCAGTGGTGCATTAATATACAAAAAAGTAAAACTAGTACTCAGACTGTTTCCAAATGTGCATTTTTTCCACTATAAAAACTAAAGGGACCAATTTCTCATAGAATCAGAACAACCAGTTATTTGGCTAAAGTGCACTGTTCTTAACAATGAGCCCAGATTCTGTAGAGAGGAAACAAGTTTCATTTTCGATCTTTACAACAGCTTTAAAAAGACAACAGGCTGCAGAAGTTATTTACTAGCAGATATCTAGTGCAGAATAACAATCTGTCTAAATCACAAACAGTCTCTTTAATTTAATCAGAAATGGCAAACCATTTGCTCCAAAATATAAGAAAAAACTTTGAAAACGTTCTATGTAGATTTATATTTAAATACCAGTACGTTAAGACTTAATTTTAACTTGGGAGCTGCAATTTTCTCATGTTTGCACATAACTCTAGAACTTAGGAACAGTGTTGGGGTAGTACAAAAAGAAAACCAAAAGTACTATATTACAGTAACATGTTACTTTTGCAGTGATGCAAGCCTTCATAGATCCCAACACTTTACCTTAATTCTTTTTATATAGTTCAGTTATTTCCCAGACATTTTTTCTGTCTTCTTATTGTTGTGGGGCAAATGCATTCATTTTAAAGATGCTTTTATTGTGAAGCTTGTTTGTTTTATGGAATAAACGGACTAAAGCTGAGGGCTTCACCTCCAACTGGGCTGTCTGTTAATCTCTTTCGGTGTCATGGGCTTGCTGGAGCCAACCCAGCTACTGTTAGGAGTAGGCGGAGATCACCCTGAACAGGTTATCAGTTTGTTGTAAGGCCACACACACCTATTGCAATTTAGAGATACCAATCAACATATGCATCATGTTCTTGGACTGTGGGGAGAAACTGGAATGCCCAGAGAAAACCCACAGATGTAATGGAGAACATGCAAACTCTGCAAAGTAAGGTCCCTGCCGGGATTCAAACTAGGCCCTTCTCACTGTGAGGTAACCACTACACCCCCATACATCCACCACAGTTGATAAAAAGGAGAAATACTTTGTGGTACATTTGTTGTATCTTGTTTTCTACTTTTACAGGTATGAAAAAGAAAGTTCCTTTAAAATATTTCAGGACCCATGCAATGATAATTCATTTCATGAGCCCTGAAATACAGTTTTTCAAGAGTAATAGTGAGCTTAAGCACAAACAGTTGTTAAACAGCAAGGAAGTTTTCTGTACATTTTAAATAAATCCTAACAATAAAGTAATATACTAGCAATCAACAGTTTGACCCTGAAATAACATTTTGATGAGTTCCCAATTTGACCTGCATCAAAACAGCCTGTCCCACTGACATCCACCGATGTCTCATCACTTTTTTACTTCGATGGTAAGGAATCTTTACCTATGGGGACGACCTTGAACGGTTCTTCAAACCACAGGCGTCATTCAAGCATAAAATGAATCTCTTCAAACTCCACATCCCCTTTCTGAGATATTTGGATATGAATGCTTGGTCTCTGGTGACACTCAGCTCGTCAAGCTTGAAGAATATTTACGAATTGGTGGGACATGAAGTAAAATGGAACTCACACATGCGTGTTCGTATGGTTGTGATTTTTTTAATAACTGAAATTAAATTGCTAAATTCTATCAATAGTCACAAATACGGGTATGTCTTAAGCTTTCATAGTTACATTGAATGAGATTTTCACACTCTGCGAACTAGGTTTATGTAACAACAAGAATGTTGTCTTCTATCAGGTTTTTACCCACAGATGATCAACACACTCTTTGGTATTATGTTTATGCTAAAGAGGAGTAAATAAACCCAATCAGCCTGTCATACGATATAAAAGTACAGGTTTTAAGCATGGTTACGCTTAAAGAAACATACTGTACAAGAACTAAATTACTAAATTGAAAATCTGTTTTTCTACCTTTTTTCCTCAAGTACGTCAACTCTTAAAAATAATTAGCAACATTGAAGAACAAGCTTTATATAAAGTTAAAAAAAAACCTAATTCCATATTTTTTTAGACCATGAGCATAAGGTGAATTTAAAATCCTTTAATTTGACCAAAACTCAACAGTGCACATTATAATCCAGTGCACTTTATGCATTCTGGTTTTGTCCTGACCTGGAACACATCATTAGGGACCTGAAACAATGCACATTTCTGACAATGAAAGCATCTGTTTTAGACAAATAAATAATCATCTGGAAATTTCACAAAGTCCCACTCTAATCATCTTCTGATGTACATTAAAGGGGTCCTACCATGAAAATTATACTTTTTGAGGTTTTAAATGCATTTTGCTGTTCAATCCTCCCTATAAAGAACACCAAAGTGGCATTTTGATCTGTTCATGTCTTTAAGAGTAATCCTTTAACTGTCTGCAGCAGCCCCTCCCATACCCACAAAAACGAGCGGTTGGAAACGTGCTGACGTAAGGTCGATGCCAACAGCTCCTACCAGGAAGAATCTGTGCTGACAGCCCCGCCCGCCTCCAGACTCTTGATTTCTCTAGTGAGCTAGTGGTAATTTGCAAAACAACTTTCATTTTAGATGCAGAATACCGTATATCTCCCAGTTGTGTCCTGTCTTCAATACATTCCAGCTCAAATAGTTGTTTTTTTTTACTTTAAACGCGTCGTTCCTTTAAGACCTGCCCACCCCCCAACCCCCGGTCACACAGTCGTGTTTGTTGTGAATCAGTGTAGCGATAGCCAGGCCTACTAAAGGCAGATATATCGTGTGCGCATCCATCTTTGAAGAAGTTTGGATTATTTTCGTGGGAGAACTACAGACACATGCATTTTGCCAGGGATGACGTCATGGAAGGGACTCCAGCCACATGCAACGGCAAGCGGGGCTTCAGGAATCGAGCCGTTTTACTTCCGGGTATGAACAAACTCACAAAATATAACTAATATTTCATAAACAATTTGTTTTTAGTGTTTCAAAGGTAATATATGATCATATTTATGGATATTCACTCGGAAATGCTTAAGAAAATCATGGCAGGGCCCCTTTAAAGTGTTCCGAGTAGTCTTTTAGTTATGATTGTGTAGTTTTTACCCAAAATCAAAACATCTGTTTTATTGTCTAAGACATTGTGTCTGCAGAGATGCTGTAGTTCATTAGAAGGTACCTCCGAGTTGTGGGACTCTTGGTGCAAAGTAACCCCTCCCTCTTTTCCCAGCGTCCACCTGTTTACATCCTCTCCTGCTAGCTTACAATCCCTCACAACCCCAAACTTACATTATCGGTACAACAAAAATGATGAGCAATATTGGAGCAATCCAGTCGTACAATTCTAAGACAGATACCAGCTCAAAAGAGGAAAATAAAAACATACATAGATGCATCCATCTACAAGTGTATGAAGTGGATTTGAATAAAGAAACACTGAGAAATGCAGTTTTAGGAATAATTTTCTTTTTATATGATGCCTTCCATGGGGAAAATGACACAAGAACATGTTAGAAACACCCAAAACCCGATTTTCATCAGGGTGGGTAAATACAATCAATAACATATTTAGCTGTCTGAGGACTAAACATTGTTTGGCATAAATTACGAAAATTTTAAATCCATATTTTTTTAAACAATACTCAACTGTCTATTTTCATGTTTTCGGTAAAGTAAGTGGTGACCAAATTATCCCGTTTCTCTCAATCCAGTATTGTGAAAGTTCCTCTTTATTGCCCCTACAGTTGCAAAAAGTCCCATCGCAATAATTATTCAAGACGTGCGACTAGTGGTAAAATGAACAAATTTAACAACAGTGCATATACAGAACCGCTCAGATTTAAGCTTGAAAAAAGTTCACCTGCCCATGTGATCTTTAAAAGAAACATTAAACTCACAGAGCAGTGTTTGTACAGAATACAAAGCTGACATTTAACTATGACCTGCTGTCACTTGTCAAAAATTTAAATTAGCAGTGTACCTGGACTAACACAGAAGTGCTAAGTGGTTAGCATCATGACAATACGACCTCCTTCACGTTGATAATGCTGTATGCATGACCAGAGAGAAACTGAAAAATACTTTTGTCACATTTTTCACCCAAATGAATGAAAATGTGATACGCATAATCCCAAACCCCAAAGAGTCTCCATGACTGTCTGGTGTTTCAAAAAAAAAAAAAAAACGACAGATCAACCACAATGACGGGAAACTGCTCTGTTGACACAGTTCCCCCTTTTTCTCAGAGGAAGAGTGCTGTGAGAGGTTTGCCTGCTCTCTATATTTAACTTGATCTTTTCTGACATGAATGTGGGCTACCTAAACGATGAGTGCTTCTTTTACCCCACTTCTGTATGTAATCTTAAAAGAAGGCAGATCTCAAGAGAAGTTCTACCGTTTGAACACGGCAAAAACAAACCAAAAGCACTTCAGCTAGCTAGTATGAGTGTGCTAACTCACAATTCCTGTGGTGAAGACGGATAAAGCAGAACATAAAACCAAACAAAGTCAATCAACTATTTCATGCACCGTTATTGAATTTAATCTTTTTTTAAGAAATAACAAGCCAAGATTGATTTTTTCCATTCTTTTCAGGCCTGTTTGCAATTCATTAAAACACCACTGTCACATCTATTTAAAAAGAAAAGATCTAGCACATAAGAGAACACCCTTCTTGAGTCTGATAAAGGTCACACAAACTGGTTACAACATAAAATCCCAGTGCTCTATTCACAAAAAAACAATACAAACAAATCTGCAACACAAGAAAGACAGGACAGAGCCATGACAAAAAAGAGCAGAGTCAACGGCACAAAGAAGAGACGGAGCCAACATTACCTGTCCCAGCATGTTCAAAATAAGTCCTCAATCATCAAGATTTAGCTTTAAAATCCCACACTCAGATGTATACACACGAGAAGCAGGAGGAAATGACCAGAGGATGGGAGGAGGCAACGACGCATGCCGACAAGGAAGCAAGAAAGTAACCTAAGTGCGTGAATGTGTTCCGACAACAAGTGTGAGGGTAGTTCCTGGTCACAGACCGCTTCTTTACTCTATAACTCACTCTGCTCCCCCCCTGTGTCAGACATAAGCAGTTATAAGAGGACAGGTTTCAAATGCTATGTGTGGTTTTTCACTGCATTCTTTGACTGCTTTTCTCTCTCTCCCTTTGAAATACAGAATGACGACTTGTTTGTTACTCATAACAACTCCACCACCTGATAGAGGCTTTAAGTTTCACCAGCCAGAGACAGAAAAAAAAAACTTGCAGTCCAGTCTTCTGTGCAACCAATTATGTCACCGCCCTAGACAAAACTCAAATACTTATGTGAAACCACAAGAAACACATGCCTTTAAAAAAATCAACTATAACAACTAATGATCTTTTACTTTGGAGAACCTCTAAAATGAAGGAAGAATACCAACACATTTTTAAGAAGGGTGGACCACACTTCAGCGGTAAGACATCAGCAACCACAAAACAGGAACACACTTTTGAAAAAGTACAGCAAGCTTATTTTTGTCAAATATAAACATGTAAACAGCAACTACACTTGCTAACTCAGCATGGTTTAGTTTAAGGAAGTTTTCAATTTTACTTTCAGGAAGTGTTTAAAACAGCCAAAAAAACCATCTCAATGAGTAAACTGCTCAGAGCTAAACAACAGATGTAGTTTCCAAGTTTAACCAATAGATGGCAATGCAGCCCACAAAGACATGGATCCAACAATGCAGTAGTCTCATCCATTTGTACTCCTTATATCAGTTCTGTCAGTTTTGTTTAGCAAAACAGTTTTAACATTCTGCCATTGTCTTTGACACACATGCACAGTAGTGCAGATCCAGGTCAGTAGTGATGTCACAGGGAGTTATAGGAAGGCTTTGGGACCATAACAACACGCTAACTGAGCTTGAAAGTGTGGGAAACATAAAAAAGTAAAAGAAAAAAAGTCTCCAGAGTAATATCTGCAAGGTAGAACTTGTGTTCCATAGCAGCACAACGATAATACATGAGCATCTGAAGACGCAGCAGGTTGTGACTGAGTATGATAACGCTGAAGCTATCCTTAGTGCAAACAGAGCAAAAAAAGATGATTCTCTAAAATAGTGGAGTAAAAATGATGGGCATTTCCCCACACTGTCAAGGCTAGGTAAATGTTTTCTGTGCATCTCTGCAACCTCTTCCCCATCGGAGATAAACTTCTCTGCTTTAGGAACATCTGCTCTCAAAAGAGATCATGTCTTTCTACAAGACATGTAGAAATGCTCACTTTCCAGGCTACAAGCAAAAACACCGTACAGTTTGGAATTATATAGATTCAAAGTGAAGTGAACTTGTAGACAGTTGTGAGCACTCAGCACCACAAAATGCACTTCTATTATTTTTGAGTCAGTGATTGATCTTTCGTGAAAAATAGTTCCTTTGTTTCAAATGCAAACCTCATTTGATTTAAGTCTCGTTTTACTGCCAGAAACCAATGAAGGAAAGAAGCTGTATGATTCGGTAAAGGTTTATTAAACTATCATCTTAATTGTCTTTATTTTTAAGTTGTTTTAAAGCAAATGATGGTTAAGATGTGTGTTTCACATCTATTTTACGCATGGCCTTGTTAAGGTGCATTCACATCAAACGCGATTCCAGCGACAAATTCGCGTGCGCTGCCCCTCTTTCGCCGTGCGACTAATATGCTGCTTGTCGCCGGTCAACAATTGTGTTTGACACCGTGGCCGCCTGTGGGAGGAGTTACAAGCTAATGCATTTAGGATGAGGATAAGGAACGGTGTCTGTGGATATCTCACTTAGAATGTATGGAAGACACCGAAGACTTTAAGAAATAAGTTTATTTATTGTGAAGAGTTCTACAAAAACATCGGTAATCACATCTCCATGTTTGAGTTTACATGATTATTATGAAAAGATTTTCCCAGTACAAGGGGCTGTGTCTGTATGACAGCCGCTTCACAGTGTTTATATGTCTCTGTGGCTGAGCTTGAAGGCTCACTGTCTCGTATTAATGCCTGAGCCAGTGCCCCGCACCCCACAGCAGTTCTCTGTTTGCTGGCTTATGGAGTCAGTGAGCGAAAGTCACTAAAACATCACGTGCCCAAAGCTGAGTTCCTGATTGGCAGATGTGATGTGGCAACCTGTCAAACTTCTGATATTTTAATTTTGGCTGCGCCACCTGGTTCACGCCGTGTCACTCAAATTGAGCTGTGTCTGTTCCATTGACTTAACATTGAAACTGACCGTCAAATAATGTTAATTAATTACACTGCATTAACTAATATATGATGTTTTGGAAAACAAACTCACCTTTGTGTGGGAGACTGAGCAAGTAACCGCTGTGGTAACGGGGGTGGGCTTTTAGGTCCAACTCCTGCTTTTGGAGGAAGAGGTGGAGCATTTATCATATTGTTGGTAGTGGGTGAGATGGGTGAAGCTTTGTCACCTCCATCGCTATTCAAAAAAGCAGAAGGCTCAGGAGGTTGAATATTTAATGTCCGAGGCCTGGCTGGAGTAGACTGGATGGAGAGGCTTTCAGGGAAAACTTCTGAGGAATTACCAGAGAACAGTGGGGTTGAACGCCCAGGAAGAGATCTGCACTGTTCTAATGGAGGTTTGTCCAATCTTGGGGAAACAGGACCTGGGGCCGGCTGGGAGGGGGCCAAAGAATTTGTGAAGCACTGGGGAGGGAAGTTGATTGTAATTCGAGGGGGTACTGGGGGTAAATTGGTTGGACTGGAAGAGTCAACTGGGGCACTTGAACGAAACTTAGTCCTTTCTCTTGGTTGAGGCTTGGGCTGGTCCTTGTCTAGTTCTCCATTGCCATCTTCTTGTTCTCCTTCTCCAAGTGCTGTATTTTTTTGGGCAAGACCTGTTTCTTCTCCTTGTTCCTTACAGTTCTCTTGCATTTTGTACACTTGTCTTTCCTTAGGAATTGGTTTGTCTCGCATTTTAGGAACAGGTATCCTTGTTTCTCCATCACTTTCTGGTTTTACTTCTCTTGGAACAGGCTGTGGCCTCCATGTTTGCTGATCTCTTTCGGGTGGTACAGGTGCAGTTTCCTGCGTAATCTGGGTTTTGTTTAAGCTAGCTAGAATGCGTCTCTGGTGGCCTGGTAGGGTAATCCCCATGCGCTCCAGTTGATTTGGTGTAAGATGCTGACATTCTTGTATTGTCTTTAAACCGGCACTCAGAAACAAGTCAGTGTACTGCTCCAACCGTATCACACCCAACCAGTCCAACACTGTCGCACTGGATTCGGATTGACACATGGTTACTTCAAATGCCTTTCCAGCAAAGTGCAGGGTCAATGTGCATGAGTCCACTTCCACAGGAACAGGCCAACTTTGGTACCTCGGATCACCTCAAGTGCAACCTGTGGATAAGGAAACATCAATGTCAGCTGTAACCACCACTTCATAGCTTCCATTCAGGATCTGTCTTTAAATTTGTATTATCTCTCTCAGTTTGATCAGAACCAGACAAAAACTCAGCAGCCTCATTCGTTAGACTACTGCATTTGGCAGATTAATTTGGTTAACAGTCAAGACTGTAGTTGAAAAGCAAAAAAACAAGTTGTTTTAGCCTGTGATCAACTGGTGAGGTAGTGCTTTTTGACATTTGTGGAAAAAGGAAGTTGTGCTCAAGGCTTGACTGAAAATGTCCTTTTGACAGCACTTGTAATAACTTTAGAGCACAACACAGTCAATACATTATTCTTTCTCTATTAAACTTTAAACAAAGCAAGAATAAGTAAAATTTGCCTGATTATCTTTAAGTCAAGGAATATTGGATTAATGACCTATAAGAAGTTAAAAATACTTTTTTTAAAGCAAACATTTTTTTAATTGGAAAGGACCATAAGACACTTAACACCAATGTCATGACTTTCCAGTAACTGTTGTCAAATACACAGACTAATCTGTATTGAGTGGTTTATATGATGGGAGAGTTCTAATGAGTTTTCAGAAGCAAGCTGGTCTAAGCCCAGGACCTTGATTTAAATGCATTTGTTTAATCAACTCTTTTTATGCTTTCAAAGTCATGAATAAGAAGATGCTGAAATGCATTTAATTTCTTCACCAATAACTCATATTTTAGCTTTTATTTAAAGGGAAAGCTGTGGATTTCTCCTCCCACAAAATCATATTCTGGATCTTTTGCTTTTTGACCTATATACATGATGAAATATTCTTTTAAGTATGATTTAATTTAGGCTTTCCTTTAAATGAAACGCTAATAGATTAAAAAAGTAAAACAAACTTGCCTGGAAGTGAGGGCCGTCAGGACTGAATGATCGCAGTAACCCACTATATCCAGTCTAAGGCATTAACCAGTATGAATATTGAAATTAGCACATTTCGTTTCCTGTTGAGTGTTTCCCCTAACGAAGCAGAGACCACAAGGTACAAGGACGTTGTCAATCTTGTTCTTTTCTCTGTGATCTACAGTAGTTCCTATTTCTGAATAGAGGAACTAAAAATATGTTGCACACATCAAAAGTATTCAGACTTCTACCAACATTAAAAATATTCTCACTCATAAATGCAGGATCTATAAGTCACATTTGGGCAAATGCATGTACGATAAGCTTTTGGTGAAGCAAAGAATTTTCTGTCAGCACTTCATCACACATAAAACTTTCAGAGGGTGGAGTGTGGGTGTCAATGAGGAACAACTTCAACGCTGCTACAGAAAAGAAGCAAAACACATTGGCTATAGCAACACCTCTTCTTGTCAAAAGTAAAACCTCTGAAGCCAATCAACCCTTTGATCAACTCAAATGCAGAGCATGAGGAAAATAATTTGTGAAAAGAGTAAACCATAAATTATTCACAGTCTGTTGATGCAGTCTGACTTCTTTTTTGCCAACTCTTTTTTTTCTGCTACTCTCCACTCCCTACCACTTCTGTTCACCTCCTCCTCCCCTCCAGCGTTCTCCGTACTCCCTCCTATCCAGAGCTGCAAATAACAGGGTCTCTGTGCTACCTTCACAATGGGACATTCTGTTGCCTAGGCAAGAGCACGGCACTGACAAAAAGGAAGGAAAAGTATGGCGGAGCCACTGCTCGAGCCTGAAAAAGTGCTTAACCAATGATGCCACATTCATAAGTTGATTACTGGGACTGGCAGTTACTGACTGTCCTGAAAAAACCTCTCCAAGTTCTGTTCCAGAGCACAAACAAAACTTTTCCAGTTTCTCTCTGTTCATATCCTTACTACTGTAGTACTAACTACAGCATAAACTGAACACTGCAGAACATCAAGAGGAAATGTTAAAGAATACAAGCTAAGTATGAAGAACAGCTCATAAAAATCTCACTCAGAGCACAGACGGAGAGGTGGTGTTATGTTGACAGACCTGCTGCCTGATGCTCCTTGATCCTCATCCTTATTTGCTGGCAGTTTTTGGATGTAAAGTAATCAAATCCCTAGTAAAATATAAGGAAAATATTGAGGTGAAACTTAACTTGAGCAAACTATTTCTCTAAATCTGGGGCTACGATTGCTTAAATAAGATGGCCGGGTCTCATAAGAGCTCATGCGCGCGACTTCTCTTTTCGCAATTACCTCATTTCTACACACTCAACATTGAGAACTACAGAACAGGATTTGACAACCAGAAGCAAGCTCTCTCTTTGGCTTGTTTCTATTAGTATAAGAACTGGTACAGCTTATTGAAAGCTTATTTACTTTTTCAAATGTGGATATAAAATTAAAAACAGGCATTTTATCCTAAAATTAAAGTAATACTGAGAAGCTCATCCAAATGATGGCAGTTTTTTCTTTAACCTGTTTATCATAAAAGTGCAGTGAACAGAAACGTCTGTAGATCATCTCCTGCTAAAAATAAACAATGCTCTTAGAACTTATGAACTCAGTTTCCCAAGACACCCCTTTCATACAAAATTACTCAAATATTTCTCCATATTTTTATGTTAATAACACTTATCTCAATTTTAGGAACAAATGTCAAGTCCACTTCAATTATATGCTAAACCACATATTACACAAACAATGAACAAAAAGATTTAACACTGCTTTTTTAATACTAATATTGCAGAATGAGTAATGATCTTTATGGTAGTTTATTTGCTCATATTAAGTTTATTTTTGCCAATAATCTTTGTTTTTAAAATGTCCCATGGACAAAAGAAGTTCAGATTACATAGCCTGAGCAAAAGAAAGAAACATGGAACATGGGTGGACATGTTCCACTTTATCACAACAGCAAGTAAAAATGATCTCAGTCCTTCAAATGATTCTATGATGGACATGCCAGTAGCTCTGTGAAATGTTACCATCAATAGCAATATTGCCTTTACTTTTAAAATATTTGTTGTTATTGCTTGATACACATTTAATTATCAGAGTTAATGGTGGATATTTCGTGCACTAAAAGTGATCATGATAAATGGCGTTTTGTGTCACCTATGATATTTTGCATATAGAACAATTTCTTCTACCGTTTAGTCCTCATATGCCAGCTGCAGCAGAGCGAGGTCAGTTATTTTTTTCGTAAGTGATCATGCAGTAATAAGCAGGATAATGCCCTTCAAGATGTCTATTAAGGGCATTAATCCCTTTCATGTCTTGAACAAAAAAAGAGCCCAAGTAGTTTGATAGTGATTCCCTTTCATAGTAGCATAAAATCTTTTCCACTGTGGCATCATAGTTGTCCCATCTCTAGGATAGTTTCAGGGCAAATCGGAGGTAGAACAAGCGAACTGTAAAAGGTTAGGAAGCGTAAGATCTGCAGAAAGAGATGATGCCGCGACCATGTTCTGGTAAAAAAGTATGTGCAAGTAAATCATTTTCAAGTCCTTGATGGCAATATCAACAGCGATTAAAAAGCAAATACATCATGAAAAACTGCTCAGTCAAATGCAATCTAGTCAAAAAGTAAGTCCACCAAACTTTTGTGTCGGTGCACATGAGAGAAAAGTTAGCCCACATGTGCAACCAGTGCAAAATTTAATCCAGAGCTCTTAGTATAATCATTTTTCTTAAAGAAAAGATCAATCCAATGTTGATTAATCAATTTGCTTAAACCTGGAAATAGAAGTTAAAAAGAAAAATAATGAAAAATATAAGATTTCCAGTATTCAGAAGATGATCTGATCTGGTTTTTGTCTATCTTCTCTTATTTCATAAAAAAGCAACATCATGTGTCCACATTCAGGTTTGCTCACTTGCAGCCTCAATCATCTTAACTCTCATAGATACAATCCTACTGCTACTCGCCGTTTTGAAAAGTGTTTAATAAATGCAGAACAAAAGATGTAACAACTTTGAGTCTGTTGTGTTAATATTTCAAATAAAAGCATTCTCTCCATCTGTTCCAACTCCTGTGATTTACACCCACGCATTTGACCAAAACCGAACTGACGCCAAACCAGTTTAACCAAGTTACCAGTTGGTGGCTTGCAACACAAAACTAATTTTGTGAAGCTGAAAAATCAAGTATTGTACCAATAACCAAAACTTGGCCTAAAACAGAGAAAAGTCGATCAACAGTTGGGCCAAATCCTAATTCTTACCCCTTCTATTGAAGGGGCATTTGAAGGGAAAGGGGTGTCCAAAATAGTTTTTTTAAGGGTAGAGTGAAGATAATTCAAGTTCTGTATCTCTCCGCCGGTAGGATGAGCTGTGTCGCACTGTACCACAGAGGAGAAGCACATCTCATCATGTGGGTGTGCTCTGAAGAACAGAAGTTTACATTTAACCTTTGTGCTATCTTATGGGGTCCAGATGACCCAAGCCTTAGATTGACATGCTATCCATCCTATGACAAATGTGGACAGTGGTGAACACTGCTGGTGGACACCAGTGAAAATAAAAAATCATTGAAAAAAACAGTTCAGAGCACTTTCTTGTGGGGTCCAGATGATGCCACTCCCAACGGATAACACAAGGGTTATAAGTGGCGAGTTTTTGTTTTAGCATGACCTATTTAAAGTTATAAAACCAATGTTGCTTTGCATTTCCGAGCGCTAACAGCTCCGCGCTAATGTGGCTGATTGACGACTATAGCTGATGTAATCGAGTGGGAGCAACATCCAAAATTGAAGACACAATTTTTCCATAAATCTTCATTTGAGGGGATAAACGTAGGGGTACAGAGAAGTTGTATGGGTAGGGGAAGAATTTAGATTCAGCTTTACACTAGTTTAAAATATGTTATTTCCAGTCCGCCCGTGACAGCTCTGCTTTTAAAGGGTTATAACCTCTCATAAACTGAAGACTCTTGGTTAAAACTTAATTCCACTGCTTTTGGCTGGCTAATAGCAGGGCCTTATTTAGGCAGGACCTAAATTACACACCTTTTTAATCTATGGTAAGTTCAACAGTTTATGTGATTAATATGAATCAGCTGATTCTGAAGCAGAGAAAAGAAGCTTTTCATAGTGGCTTTGCACTGTTGTGCAACAGTTTTAATAATGGCTTTGTGCTCTTATACAACACTTCTCTCTGCTTCAGAATCTGCTGGAATTATGTTAATTACATAAAAAGTTGAAAAGAATGTCAAAGATCCAGCGTTAAAGGGTTAACCACAGCAAGCGTCAACCACCAGCCTGAGGCAAAGTACCTCTACAAGCCTTAGAAACTCTGCAGCGTGACACAAATCAGTTTGAATTACAGTCCTCAAAATACTTGGCCCTGTTGTTTTTCAGACACACAAGTGAAACAGTCATGCTGTCAAGGTGAAACTCTTTTGTAACTTAAAGGGAAACCATATGAACCAAGCTTGTAGTCAGGTAACTCTTTAGTTTGTATTTCAAATTATTTAAAGACCAATTTTCTGTCCTGCATTTGTGGCCATCTTAACCAAATGGGATCATCAAACCTTTAGAAAAAGAACACTGGGGACACGCACCGGTCCAATGGTTAACATGTTTTTGAAGCATTTTTCTTATGATGGAGGACATACATAAAGAAAATTAAGATTGAATCTGTGTTTCTAAGTATGTCTTTATTCAAATCATGCTCTACTCTGATGCATCCACTTGCAGACAAATAGATCCATTAACGTCTTTGTTTTCCTCATCCGAGCTGTCATCTAGTTCCAAACTGAATGGCTGGATAACTCCAATATTCCTCGCCATTTTAGTTGCATCACTAATGTTAGATTGGGGTTGTGAAGGTGGTGTTAGCTAGCAGGAAAGAGTGTAAACAAAGGGTTGATGAGAAATCAGTGCGGGTTTATGCCAAACAGTCCTGCAAACAACTCGGAGGTGAATTTCTGACTAACTCCTGCTGCTCTGCAGAAACTATGTCAGAGAAAACTGCACATGCTTTATGGCTTTGGGTAAAAACTGAATAATTGTAACTAAAAGTCAACATGGAACACTTTGAAAATAGATCAAAAGATGATTGGAGTGGAAATTAAACATTTAAAACCAAAGGCTGTGCTTCCATTTCTGAACAATTTCAATCTTACATAAGATAATATAACTGCCAGGTTAAAAAAAAAAAAAAATCACCGCCAATACATTTATTTTGAAACATAGAGGTGAAATGAATAAAAAAATATGTTGGTGTTTCTATTCTACACTGGAGGAAATGAGGACAAACTTGCTTGAGTTAAAAGTCATCTAGTGGTAATCTGTTAAACTCAACTGGTTTCAATCACTGTTTTACAACCAGCAACAAGAACCAAATGGAAATGTTGACCCTTGATTGAAACCAATATGACATACAATCGCACGGTCTGCCCATCTATTTTTTTTTTTTTTTTTTACATTTGTT
>NC_050524.1:22639985-22641494 GCF_002922805.2 Oryzias melastigma | reverse complement strand
CACAATAAAACAAATGTATTTCTTGTTATAAAAGATTGAGCCCTGAGTGACAACTGTCCTTCCACCCTGCACCTCTCTGTATCATTCTGTAATATTGTAGAGATGAAAGTAAGTATTGTAGTGCATTGGGTTGGGCTGGTTGTCTTGTTTGGGTTCCACTTGTATTCAATGTTCCGGAGCTCAGTGAACACACCAGACACAGATGCTTGTCAGGCCTGAGTGCTGTAATTCAACCTGTTGTCAGGGGTTTGGACTTGTAGGGTTCAGTTACTAAATAGGGGGCCAGTGCATGTTTAAGGAATAAAAACATAGGAGCTGTCTTTTTCTACTTCAGGGTTGTTGATGTAAACTGTGAGACAGATGCTACAATATTCTTCATTACTTGTGGTAACAAGATAATGACGTGATAACAATTACAAAATTTGTTATCTCGTGATAATGACATCTACTATCTCATAATCACGACTAGAGAACACTTGTTTTCTCGTGATAGCGAGATATTGTTTCCTCGAGAAATAGATGTTGTTTTCATAAGAAAACAGGACAAAAAAAGTTAGAACATTATCTGCTTTTGTACAGACTAACCTTCCCATGCAGTGTTTTTGCACATGATGCTTTGGGTTTTCGTCGTAGTTAAAAAAAATATTTTTTAAAAGCAAAAAAGCAAAAATATAGTTGGCTTATTTTTATATCGTTTATCTACTTTAGACGGATCTTCTATCAAAATTTGCGTATAGGTTCATAGGTACAACTGCGTTTTCTCTTTTTTGTCATTCTAGTTTTTTTTTTTTTTGTGCAATCGTATTCACCCTTTCACACACACATTCACACACTGCTGCTGAACAACGGCGCTAAACTATAACCACCAGGAGCAATGAGGGGTTGGGTGTCTTACCCAAGGACACTTTGACACATTGACGAGCAGGAAAGGAACCAAACCTGTAATGTTTTGATCAGAGCCTGAGGCAAGTTATGTCTACGAGATATCTCTGTATCTCTGTACCATAACCATCCAAGTAGACATTTTAGCAATGTAAAATCCCCAACACCTCGTGAATCTCTGTTTGAAGACACCTGACGTGATTGATGTAGTTTAGAGAGAATTTGGAAGTAGCAAAGATGAAGATATTGAGCTTCAGTTTGGGTGTGATGAGGATTGGTAGAATCAGAAATGAATCCATCGGAGGAACAGCTCACGGTAGATGTTTTTGAGACAAATGCAGGAAGCAGATTGAGATTGTTTGAAAGGATGGACAGGGAGGATTTTGGTAAAATGAGGATACAGTTGGAGATACCAGGGAAGAAACCTAGAGGAAGACTAAAGAGGAGGTTCATGGATTGGTTGGTGTGAGTGAAGAGGATGCAGAGTCGAAGATTGGATGGACTCTGAGGATTTGGGGAGGTGAACCATAAAGGAAACAGCCGAAAGGCAAAAAAGCAGAAGTATCTTGATGTCCTAAAGAGCCAATTTCTGCAGCCTGTGAAACGGTCAGTGACTGGCCATGGGCA
>NC_050524.1:22636336-22639894 GCF_002922805.2 Oryzias melastigma | reverse complement strand
CCATAAAGGAAACAGCCGAAAGGCAAAAAAGCAGAAGTATCTTGATGTCCTAAAGAGCCAAATTTCTGCAGCCTGTGAAACGGTCAGTGACTGGCCATGGGCAAACTTGTTCCCCAGTTTTGTTGATAAGAGATGCCATCTTCAATAGAAATGCATCAAAATCCAGACACACAAGTGGAGAGGGGATGACTCATACCCCCCCGTCATCAGAAACACTGCTGCTTTCAGCCCACTTTCAATTAGAACTAAACAGTGACTCAATCCTGCCAGTACAGCTTTGGATCCAAACAATGTCCTTTAGTCAACAACTTTTACCAATAACTTTACCATAAAACCAATCGTGCACACTGTTTTAGGCCAACAGTTACAACTACTTCCCTTTACCCTAATCGCTAGCAGATTTGAGGCCTTGAGCAACCTGTTTGGAATTGTTACAAGCAATTCACAAAAGGACGAATTTGGCCTGCTGACACAGAGTCACACAAGGACAACACAAGCCTCAGTAAAAGCCAGTTCCACAAAAACAGTTTTCGGGAAGACAGAACTAAAGGAAGCAAACTGTTAGAACCAGTTGGCATGTCTAAACATTAATCTATTTGTTGTTAGATTCCTCCCCTTTTCGCCTTCTAGTACAGGGGAAAAAAATCCTGCATAACAAGCTGCTCTACTTCTCACAAGAAACACAAAATAGTCAGAATCGGGATTGTTCCTTTCCCGTGTGAAAAAGCACAACCTTGAGGCTGAATTCATAACCTTGGGTTGGTTTGACAACAATTTTCTTACAGGCTGTAGTTATCGCTGTAAAGGCTTTGTTGTTTAGAGGGAGAAATTGTTGAGTTCTCTGGAATAGCGAGATTTCCTCTCACCTCATTGCAGGGTCAATTCAGTAATATGAATGAGTGAATGAGACTGGAGGAAAATAAGAATATTTGCATTAACAAAAGGAGAAGCAACACAAACGACTAAAATATGTAACTAAAATGATCATGACTAAACATCTGTGTTGGCCAACAACAACAAACCAAGCATTACGTGAGGAAAAGGAAGAGATGATACCATCTGCAAAGTCATAAACACATCCTGATACAGTCACACGCTTTTGACATGAACGCCTTTGAAGATAAGGGAGTTACCATGAGGTCTATCCATCACCCCATTCCCGTTTTTAGATGTATGCAAAACATGTCTAAAAAATCGGAACAGAAATACATTTAGCCACATTTTTTTACTCAACATGTACTGTAGTTTAATTAAAGAAATTAGAGTAATTTTAATCCTTTAGTGGATCTTAAAAGATCCACTTTCTCTCTATGCATGGACTGTGATTATGCAGTGGATGCAGGAACATGCGGCTGCATCAACCTCATCTGTGGATGTTGCTACATACAAGTGTACAAGTCACAGCGCTTCTGACAGTCAATCCTTCCGTCACAACTCATGTCGTTCATTTCAGGAATCAGAATGAGGAAACTCCATTATCGGATGATCACTTACGGTCACTCACACATATTTTTGGAGACGCAAAAATTAACATAAAAACAGGCAAACCCCCGGATAGGATTAGGAGTCACGAATTCCGTCGGGGATTAGTATTTTAATTATTAGTTCACAGAAAGGGCGGGGCGATTAATAGTGGCCGACAGGGGAAAAAGTCCCTTAACTGTCAATAGTTATTATTAATTTTGAGAATATTTATTTTTTTTCCCGACTTGTCGATATTTAACCTCGAGGCTGAACTCTTTTCACAGAGACGGTTTTCGTTCTTCTGAAGTTAAACTGGGCTTCTGTCCACCTCCGCGGGTCAGGACAACGGTCACTGCCTGCGAGTAACCTCGACGTATTTTTCCCTTTCAGCTCCAGCGGCGTCACCGCAGTTTAACCCAAACTACATCTTCTTTAAACCTATTTGAAAAAAGTTTTTCGTGACAGTAAACCAAAAAAACCCAACACGCGCGAGTTACTTACCTTTTTTCAGAGACCAAATGACGGAAACTGCGGAGTTTCCTCTCTACTCTCGTTCACCAACAACGACAGCGTCTCCAAACTTACATCTTTCTCTCGACAGAGGCACAGAGTTACTGAGGCTCATGGGAATCAGAAAAGAAAGCCAAAAATAACCCAAGCGCCTCAACTTCCGCTTTTGTCTTTCACAATAAGAGCACACTCAACTATTCAAACGCGTCGCTTTTATTTTTAGCCCGTCGATTCTAGTTAATGTTCACTAACTGGAACGAACTTGATCAACAAAACTTTCGAAAACTATTCATGTGACTTAAGAATACCTAGAAAGTGGAATCGGGGTCGTCATATGCATGAGTTCTCTCGTTAACACTTGCGGATGTTGCCAGAATTTGGCATTTATCCACCACATCGGCCTTTCTGTCAGTCTGCATCTTATCATGCATTTGTAAACCTATAGATAAATGTTACTTTGTCAGAATCAGTTCAGTGTGACTGAATCAGATAGTTTAAAAATGTGCTTATTTTGTGGAAAATCCCCCAAAGAAGTCTTGATAGTTAATGATAATTAAGATTTTTGTGCATCCAGGCATCATTTTATTTTTTTTTCTTCTTTTTATTCAGACTACAAAAATGCTTATTTGATTTTCTTTACCGTTGACATTTTTTAAGTGACTTAAATGAGAAGGTCTTTAAGTGCTTTAACTGTCAATACCAAAGTAATGTTGTTTATGCTGGAAATAATTGATTAGACACGCATTCCTGCACTAACATGTAAACTTGTGTCTAATTTTATGCGCATAAGGGTTCAATAGATGTGTAGGCCTATGTCTATTGTGATATGATAACTTAAATACAATAACATTTGTAATTATTATTTACTGTTCTATTCTTATAAAAAGTAAGTAAATATTAGGACAAATTGCTGTATTTTTAACATTTAAACACCAAATGAGTCTAACCCAAATGAAATGGATGTCTATTAATTTCATAGATAACACCTTTGGGCATTATTTAGCTTGATAGAAAGAAATCTTTGATCAACAGAAAAAAAAAACAATACTAAAAATTTTAGTGAATGTTGCATGTGTTAGTTTGGCACTTGCATTGTCCCACTATAGCCACAAGAGGGCGACACCTATCCATTAAAATACTGTTTATGAACAGATCAACATTTGTCACATTTTAAAAAACAAACAGTGTTACATTTGATAATTTCCAGGAGTCTGCAGTCTGACTTGCAGTGGAAGGTCTCCAAAAGCATTAAGTAAAAATGTGTGTTCATTGAATTTACGGGAATATTTTACCAAATCTAAATATTTCATAGTACTTTGACTACCGTAATCTTACTTCACTTTCCCTGAATATATCCAGTTTTTGTGAATTTGAATTAGGTAAGAACAGAACTAAACATTTACCTATTTTTTTCAGTATCTGCTCATCCTTGTTTCAATTTCATGCAGATGTTTCTTACATGTCTCAATCTGATTCATGAGAGAAATTATTTTGTTCTGGCTTTTTGGATGGATAAGATGTACAGGTAGGGTAAAAGATCATTCTGTTTTTTTTTTTCTTTTGGGATTTAGGATGAAAATAATT
>NC_050524.1:22635756-22636247 GCF_002922805.2 Oryzias melastigma | reverse complement strand
AACAGTAAAATGATGGTTCAAGCAAGACATAACTGTCAAAATGGATTACATTTAGTTAACTGGAAAAGGAAAGATTTGGAAATACAAAAAATAAATAAAGGAAGGGATGCAGAAAAAGGAAGATGTGGAAAATGAAGGAGGCTGGGAAGACGAGGCACTGAGAAGATGATTGAGGGGAGAACACAAGAGAAGGGAGTGGGAGAAGAGATGAGGAGGTGGGGCGGTGATGAGTCATCATGAGACCGTCAGCCCCGGTGGGCTGGGTTGCTGTGGGGGCGGCGGCGTGACACATGCAGTCGCACACACAATCTGAGGATTCCTGGCCATCACGCCGCTTCTACGTCTCCTCCCGCTGTGGAGGCGGGTGGAAGACGGCGCAGGGGCGCCACTGGGATGCGGAGTTCACAGCCGTGCACACACAGACATGATGATAGCAGGGTGAGGGGCCTCATTAAGTCTGAAGATGGATGAACGTTATGAGAGAGGGCAGA